>NC_134239.1:80810510-80948010 GCF_965152275.1 Natator depressus
TGCCATGAAATGCAGAGGACCTCTCGAGGCAGACTGCTGGGGCCATGTTGCTAGATAGGCCTCCATTGTCTACATTAACAAGTTATATGGAATTTCATGCAATATTTACTCCACTTCTAGGTTGGCATGAACTTACATTTACATAGGTGCCTCCATAAATTCATTTTCCCAATGATATGATATGGAAACACCGTTTTTGGAAATGAACACCCCTTTGGGACGTCTACATTTATCAGGTCACAAAATATGTCCTTTTACATCCTGTTTAAAGGATGGCAGAATCTTACCTAACCAACATTTCTTACTTCCACAATTTCTTCATAGTATTTATGTAAGATCCCTAGGCTTGGTCTGTAAATAACTATCAGTGTTTTCCTGGGCCTTGAATATATAACTGATCTTTAAGTTTCCTACCACATCGGTTAAGTTTGTCATTTTCCATATATACAAATAATGAGCAAAATGCTCAGGCATGACTTTCAAATGATCTCACATCACAGATCATGGCAGGTTATGAAAAGCAGGGTTTTGTATTATACAGTTGCTTATATACTTACAATGCCTTTTATCAAGCTGCAGCATGTATTCTAATGTGGGTTTTGTACAGCCATGATTTCCATTCTTTTGTTTTGACAAGGAAGGCCTTCCTTAAAAAATGGAGGATATTATTACATTTGCAGAAAGACAGTTCTGGAGAACACTGTGCTATGGACTATATATCTAATCCATCATAGGTTTTTAAACTATGCTCATCACTGTAAGATCTGAGTGACTTCCTCGTAAATTAAATAGTAATAAAGTCCCTATTGGACTTTTGGAATCTCTGACACTTTTCCCTTTTGGGGGTAAAAAAACCTCTACTTGCAGTAGCATTTTTGTTTTTTGGTTGGTAGGGTTTTTGGGGCAGAAAGGGGTGTCACTGTCGTGAGTGTAATTCTTCTGGTGGAAAGGCCTTTTTGAAGAGGAAGGTTTTGCAGTATATCCATTCATTCATCAGCCAAACCACAACCAACATCAACATCCTTTCAACAAATAAAACAAAAACTAGAAGATTTTGGCAGACTTCAGAAAAGATGTGAAGTGTGAAATATTACAGCCTTACAGTATAAAGACAAATTCCCCTGAAGACTGTAAGGTGGGTTTCCTAACCATTTCTAAGATTAGATAAATGTTTTAAAGTATTCTCCTGTGTTATATTACTTGTGGCATAAATATAGCATTATGGCAATTTGGTGATGGGGAAAAGGCATGGATGTGCCTTGCTAGTGGTGACAGGTAATGAATTCAGGTTTCAGTACAATAATTTTTTGTATAATTTCAAAGAGGATTTTGAACAGAAAGCCTGTTTGCGGATGTGTCTATTAATCATCCTTCAAACTTTAATAGATGCAGAACCAGTAATTATGTTTTGCTGAAGGCAGGTTACTAATGAGAGACAGACATATATGCTTTTTGAAAAATAAATATGCAAGTTGGTTTACAAACCCTGAACAATTACAGGCAGGTAGTCCCTGCTGAACCATTTGGCTAGCTGTTGCAAGCCCTCTGAGGCACCTGAACACACAAGACCTCACTACAAGGCCAACCATCTATGAGAAGGTGCTATTGCTGATCCTAGAGGAGGAAACATCAATTAAGGCCCTAGTCAAAGGTTCTGACTGCTCTGTAGCACCCCTGCTAGTCAAGTGTGGCTCTACTAAGGCCTGCCTCTGTTTCCCCTTCACTCAAGACTTCTTACAAAGTTCACACAAGCCAGATATTCAAAACATTCCCCATCTCATTTCCAGTTTATTAAGTCCTTCACAAAGTCTTTCAGAATAGAACTCAAATTTACAAAGTCTTCATCCCAATTTCATCCCAGACCTTGAGGGTCTGTCTCTCTGCTCTGCGGGCAACTTTTGCCTGGTGTTTGGCCTTTTCCACAGGCCTTCCCTGCTGGTGCCTTCCCCCTACTGACTCAAGGCCCTGAAGGAGCCTTCTTACTCCCTGCTGTCTCCCTCTTTGGTAAGGCCCCGGTGTCTTCAGTTAAGCCCAATTGGGCAGCAGGTAAACTGTCCAGGTGCACTGGACCCTATTCCCTCTGAAAAGTCCTCATCAGGAAGAACTATCATGCTACAAAAGAATTCTTTGGTTCCTTGGCACACCCAGTCTCATGCAAAAAACGGGCCATCACTCAAGTGTGTCCTCCACCTATGCAAGTGATCAAGCTGTAGCTCATGGAAGCTAATGTCTCCCCGTCCACCTAAAATATGCGCAGGTTTCAAAGGTACATAGATAGTTACAGTCTCTAGCTATAATTCCACTCCCCCCCCACCCTGCCAAGGACTACCTGGGTATTGTGACAAGGATATGTGTTAATGTAATAGGCCAAATATAGCTTGGTTCTTATCATAAATATGGAAACCTAAGTTAAAGCAGAATATCTGAATCTTGTCAATAATCAGATTGAAAACTATTGAAGTCTGATGGGACTGAAAAGAAAATAAGTGTTGGAAGAATGATCACACTAAGGGCTGCTGCCTCCTGTATTACAATCAGAGCTCAAAATCATTTCAACCGGGTCAAGTGGCTGACTAAACCCTATCTTGCCCAGAAGTTTTCTTTTTAATTTAAATGGTATTCCAGTTATACGCCAGGAATTTAGCAATATTATGACTTATATGACATTTTATCTTTTTAAAGATTAAGTAATAAAATAACAATGAAATAGAGTAAAATATAGTTTGGGTAATTTTATAGTTCGTATTAAAAATTACTTGAATCATGATGTTACTCATGCATAGGTTTGTAGATTTTAAGGCCAGGAGGGGCCTTAGATCATCTAGTCTGACCTCCTGTATAACACAGTGCAGAGAATTTCACCCCAGTTACTCCTCTATTCAGACCAATAAATGGTGTTTAACAAAACATCTCTTCCAGAAAGGCATCCAGTCTTAATTTGAAGACATCAAGAAATGGAGAATCCATCACTTCCATTGGTGTTTATGTTCCAATGGTTATTCACTATCACTGTTAAAAGTTTGTGCCTTGTTTATCACTTTAATTTATCTGGCTTTAACTTCCAGCCATTGGTTCTTGGTATGTCTTTCTCTTCTAAGTTAAACAGCCCTCTAGTACTTGGTAGTATCTCTCCATGGAAGTACTTATACGTTATACGCCTCTCAGTCTTCGTTTTGATAAACTAAATAGATTGAGCTCTGTAAATCTCTCACTGGAAGACATTTTTTCCAGCCCTGTAATTATTTTTGTGGCTCCTCTCTACTCTGTAGCCTCTCCAGTTAGTCAATATCCTTTTTAAATGCGGTCACTGGAACAGGATGCAGTTTTTCAGCATCGGTCTCACTCATGTTGTATACAGAGGTAAAATCACCCCACATTCCTCCTCACTACTCCCCTGTTTGTACAATCAAGGATTGCATTAATACTTTTTGTCACAGCATCACACTGGGAGCTCATATTCAATTGTTCGTCCACGATGATCTCTAAATCTTTTTCAAAGTCAGTGCTTTCCAAGATACAGTACTCTGGTCTGTAAGTATGGTCTGCATTCTTTGTTCCTGGATCTATGACCTTGCTTTTGGCTGGATTAAAATGCATTTTGTTTGAATGTCTATTTGTTTGAATGTCATGTTTGTTTGTTTGTCTATTTTAAGGATATGGTCTCTTAACCAGTAGTATATTCTGCTATTCTATGGACAATAGTACTGAAATCAAACTCTCAGATTCATTTAACTTTATGTTAATGGGTTTGTTATTACTTATATAAATTATATATCAGTTCTGATTGATAGATATGCTAATAACCTTTGTGTATAGGTTAAAATCGAATTATCTGATTGTATTGGTGGGTTATATGTGTATCTATTCTGTGCACAAGAAACCATACATTAATTGGGCCCCAATGAGTGTGTTTTCATTCCAGCTATTGGATTAATGATATTTGAAAATACTCCAGCTAGGATTTTTATCTAAGATACTTACATAAAGATACTAGTAAGTGTCTAAGATCTAAGTACCATATATAAGTACCATATATATATATATATATATAAAGATACTAGCTGGCGTATTTTCAAATATCATTAATCCAAATAGCTGAACCCTTGAATAAAAACAATCATCATATATATGAAAAAAGTGCATTGCATTTCACCTTAAGCTGTTAGTCTGATAAATACATTCCAATGTAACTCATCAGTGCATGTGTGTTACAGGTCCTCCTATAGGCAGATCTGCAGCGGTTCTGAATTGTTTGAGCCCCCAGTTACAGAACATGGCCTCTTCGGTACTCATGCTTTTAGCTCTGGAGGTGCCTGGTGCAATCCCCCGTATGTTTGCCAAGATTATCACACCAGTATGATCTAGAAAGTAACGTGGAGCCATATTAAAAATAGAACGATAGCTGGAAAACCTTAAAGAATTGTATTTGGCATCAGATCAGGACTTCCCAAGGTTTTGAGGTATTCAGGCCCATTTTTAGTGATAGCCTCATAACTAGAAAATCAACAGTATCTTTAAATAGTATTTAGTTCTCAACTTCTTTGGTGGATAGGTTCTCTTCTCTATTTATTATTCAGATTGTGGTAGTGCCCAAAATGTGGTAGGGTGCTTTCCAAACACAGAGGAAGGCACAGACCCCACCCCAAAGACCATAACATTGGTGTTTCAGTTGCTCTGAATAAGACTGGAAGGATTTCTCTAAGAAGGGATTTTGGAAAATGTACCTTTTCTGTATTTCTGTAGTTATCTGTGTGACTCGTTGTTTAAAAATAGTAAAACAAATAATCACCCCCAGCAAATATTTATAACAAATAAATAAATAATGATGATAATCAAAATAACGATTGTTGTTGTTATGGGACTGATTGCCCTCTTCCATTAGAGGGCACCAAGGATTTAAAGATTTCCCCTTGTACAGATTGCCCCAGATCAATCCACTGTGGTGGGCTGGGTTTGCAACCCCTCACAGAAGAAGGGGGAGTTAGGTCTAGACCCTGTGGATCACAGTAGCAACCACAGCCATTCACTAAGATGCTCTGTGCTTCTGCAGCAAGTTAGAGAGCAAATGCTAGGATTCTTCCATCTGTGGTTGGAAGAGGGGATTTTCCATAATCAGAGGTGCACACTGGAAAGTTATTATAGCCTGGGAGAAGGTTGCTGGGTGAGATGATGCATACAGTGCACCTTACTCTCTCCCCACCCACCACTTCCTCCTGTTCCATATGTGCAGGTCCCAACTCCAAGGAGGGCTCTCCAGGATAATGTGTGGAGGCAACTGAACCACCTTCTCCAAGAAGAGACATACAGTGTTTCCCCTTGGAATGTAGATCCCCACAAGATCATCTGGACCTTAAACTGTTAATGTGCTTACACGTACACACTTAGCTTTTCTAAGGCAGACAGGGCACTAACCAACATATCTCCAAACATAATACGGTAAAACTTTACAAGACAGGTGAACCCAGAGAAGGCTTCAGCCTTCTTTTAAAAAAGGCTCATCACCAAAATGAACATTTTTCAAATGCAAAAAAATGCACTTGTATCTATGATTGCAAATGCTATGTGAGAGCGTGATGATGTATTAAAATATTTTCAGAGGTTTAGTGGGGAAGTTATAAATTAAGTAGGTATTACACTGTTTGGATAATAAAGTTTCTTAAATGTTTGAATAACGAAATAAGCATATGGTTTGCTACAAGTTTCTATTTAATAAGCCTTTTATTGACACTTATATGCTTTATTAAGTAGTAAGCTACCAAAATGAGTACAGTAGTTTGTATCTTGTCATAAATGTGACATGGTTTAAGTAAAAATTGTCATTTTAAAAATTAAAAATGATTTTATTCTGTGTGTATTGCAAGTAATTTCTCCTCTGGTATTGTGGATTTGGGTTAAAAAGATGTTTAGGAAATTGACAATGTAGTTTGGGTGAGTTTTGTACATAATTTCCTTGTCTCTTGTCACAAGGAGGATATTCATGCTTTATGATAACTAGCACTGTGATGAGACAAAGTGAAGCAAAATCTACATAAAATCTTGAGTACCTTTTAAATGAAGATGTGCTTGTCTTCGGGAGTTTGGATCTGAATTTTTCTAATTATGGAGTGTTTGGATCCAGGGTTTTGATTTCAAACCACAATACTTTCAAAACATCATCTCCATGATAAAGCTAAGGAACTGACCAATTGTTAAGACACTCATAACAGGAGATTTGGTAAGTGTTATAATTACTTTACATTGTAAACATTGAAAGGAAAAAGTGTTTTCTCCAAGAGGTCACATTTCACATGAAAATAGACTGCCTTGGGGTTAAGAAAGAACAGACTTGCTTGAAACAGAAGTAACATTAGAGTCTGCCTGTCTGTGTTTGCACTGAACTACATAAGGCAGGTTCAATAGGTGACAACTCTTTCCTGATATGTAATACAGTGCAACCCTGTCACAACTTGAAATGTATTTGATCTTTGCAAAAGCTTGTAGATTTCTGTTTATTTTCTTTGTATTAGGCCAGGAGATAGTATGAGATACTGATAAGGAGATAAGAAGATACGCATTCCTAACCATCAGTCAGGTCCTTCTGTTCATCATTGACTTGATGTTTGGTAGATAATGGTTTTCACATGTCAGTCCAAACTTATTCTATAAACTATTCTGTTATAGTGTAGGAAGGAATGCAGCTACACTGTAACTGACATTTGTTCTTTGGGACATGTTTTTTGTTTTATATTTAGCATGCTTCACTAGTAGAAAAGCACTATGCACACTTACTTTGCTATGTAAATATTAATTTAGGGCCCCTTTGCACCCTCCCAGGAAGAAACCCACAGGTGGAGTCTAAGTGGTGAAAATCAGTGCAAGATTCCCCATATGGAGATTTCTTCCCAATTATTCTAACTGAGGGACAGGGTTTGCACACAACTGGTTCCAGGGCCTGCCCACAAGTCCTGTGGACCTGCTGCTATGTGTCAGTTTCAGGGATCTGCAGCAAGCCTTGGCCATACTTGCAGAGGTTGTGTGCCTCCCTTGTAGATCTGGTCCCATGTCTTGAAAGCATGGTTTATTGGAGCTGAACCACCACAAACTTCTTAGCTATGACTATGCTGGGGATTCCTCTTAAAGGGGCACCCCCAGTGTGCAAGGGAGGTGGGAGGAGGGGGAGAGGCATAGAACAGTAATAAAACCACTAACTGTATTTTTTTTTCCATTCCAAGCTCCACAGGGCTGGCATGGGGCTATATATGTCACTCTGGCTTGCCTACTCCTTTCTCAGTCTACCCACTGTCTGTCACGCCATTTGTACCAATCTCTGTCTTTGCAGGGTTCAAGGGAAGGAGAAATATTGTTGCAGAGTTGGTTGAATATCCTTTATCCACACAGAAGGGAAATTTAGAGTTGAGGTTTATAAATATAATGTAACTTACATGAACAACCTGCAAACCAAGAATTTATTTGATGAAAAAAATTGGTATATTTTGAACAAGAACTATTTGATTCATGGTATTTTCAAGCTCCACTGAAGTGTCTGTGGAGAATCCAAGTTTGTCAGCGATTTGACTTGTTAAGTGTTCATCAAGCTCCATCAAGCTCCATCTGCAGAGCTTCTAAAACTCCTGAACAAGAGCTTTTTATCCTATAACTTACAATTCCTGCCACCTTCATCAGTGCAGCTAAACAGCATCAATAGCTTATCTTGGGGCATGTTTACACTACAGAAGCACCGCTGCAGCACAGCAGCCAAGTCTCTGTAGTGCTTCAATGTAGACACTCACTACAGCGATGGGAGGGGTTCTCCTGTTGGGGTAGTTAATCCTCCTCCCTGAGAGGCAGTAGCTAGAAATTCCACTTCCAGTTTGCTCAGCATGGACAGCTCACATTGCATCTTCCCAGCTGACCAGGCTGGCTTTCTGCAGCTAACGTGGTCCCACCTAGAGTACACTGGAGTTGCTGAATCTGTTGGGTCTCTGGGGAGAGGAGGCTGTGTAGTCGCAGCTCCAATCTGTCCATAGGAACTTTTACCTATGAGCAGATTGCTTGTGGCATGGATGAGAAGGGGCATGAAAGGGACATGCATCAGTGCCATGCTAAGATCAAGGAGCTGAAGCAGACATAACAGAAGGCAAAGGGGGCCAACTGTTGCTCTGGTGCAGTGCCAAAAACATGCAACTTCTACAAGGAGCTGCATGCCATCCTCGGAGGCGACCCCACCTCCACCACCAAGAGCCCCATGGATGCTTTGGGGGGACTGAAGGCAGTGGCCAGCGGAGTCACCTCAAGGACAAAGTGGTGGATGAGGAGGTCAAGTTGGAGGAGGATGTGAGACAGGCGACATGCTTACCCGGTGGCATAGCGACCCAGGACCTATTTTTGACTCCAGAGGGGTCTAGCTAGTCCCAGCTGTCTGGCTCTAGCATGCTGAAGCAGGAGAGGGGAGCTCTGGTAAGTACTCATTTTGCTTTGATACTGCACGTTACATGAGGTAGAGGTGTCCTTTATTTTGTTAGATGGTGCACGTGGGAGAAGGGATTGATATTAACAACACTAGGTACTGATTGCATCTGCTTCTCATTCCCCTATGCAGCTACGCAGTGGGGGCCCTGTGGAAAAGTTTGTTAATGCACACCGAGATCTCCCAGGAATCCTCCATAAAGATGTCTAGGAAACTTTCCTGCAGATACTGTGCAATCCTCTGCTGAAGGTTCCCTGGCAGAACTGCTTTGTTTCTTCCCCTGCTGTTGGAAACTTTGCTGCACCAATCGGCAATTATTTCAACAGGAACCAAAGCAGCACACAGGCAAGCAGCATATGGACCCAGTCTGAAGCTGCACACATGCAGATGTACCCTTGAATCTTCAGTTATCCTCAGTCGTGTGATTTCAGCTTCGATCACCCCTGCCTGTAGAAAACGATGCCAATATTCAGAATAGTGTCCCTAGGCATTTGTACTGCTCCCCTTCTGAAACCACCCAGACCCATTGTCCCATTTTGCACCCCATCTGCCCCGGGGCCAAACTCACCATGTTTAGTGCTCTGGCTGTGCTGCATGCTTGCCAACGGAAAGTGAGAAAAAGGTGTATGTAACTTTTATGATTCAAGACTTTAAGTGCACACACAATGCTGACTCTGTGTATTGTTTCTTTTGCTTCTGTAGATGTGTCCTTGAAGGCCAGCTCCTGTACTCGGCAGAGTGCCTCCATCAGATAAGGAGGCGAACAAGGAGGAGTTAAGGAGGACATGTTTCACAAAGTGCTGCAATTGTCAGACCAGGCTGATAGCGAGCACAGAGTGTGGACAAAGACAATAAATGGATAGCCAGGAGAGGAGACAGGGTCATGAGTGGATAATAGAGGGTCAGGAGCAGATGACAAAGCTCATGGAGGACCAATCAGAGATGCTCAGATCCTTGATTGTGCTGCAGGCAGAACACATGCATGCTCGACTCCCCCTGCAGCCAATACAGAACTGTCTTCCTTGCCGTCCCCAAACTCCCCACACACATTCTTCTCAAGTTCCCGACCTGTCACAGTAGCCCTTGCACTCCACCCATAGGGACATTTTCCATAACGACAGCTGGACTTACACACAGCTGTGAGATCCTCACTTCAAAGAGTGCTGCTTACTGTCATGTCCCTTGTAAAAAATGTTAATCTGTGTATTGCTGTTTAATAAAAATTTAGTCTTACAAAGACAGTGATTCTTTATTTGTGACTTACACAATGTGTTTGCAGCAGAAATTTATACACAGGGGCAACTGGCACAGTTGCAGACTACAATTGACCCTCAGGCAGGAATCATTACAGGGGTCATTCAAGGTGGCAAGTAAACAATGCCTGGCTGAATGCCTTACCGAAAGACACAATACTGGGGCTCATTGTCAAAATGGTGCATCAAAGCCTCCCTGATTTGAATAGCCACCTGTTAAAGACCCTCTAATAGCCCTGGATCTGGCTGCTTGAAATCAGCTGCCAGGTAATCCACTTCAACACTCCACCCTGGGGGAAACTCTTCCCGCTTGGCTTCACGATTGCTATGCAGAGCACAGCAGGCTGCTATGACCATGGGAATATTTTCCTCATTGAAGTTTAACCTGCCAAAAAGGCAGCGCCAGTGACCCTTTAACCTGCAACACACACATTCTACAGTCATTTTGCACCCGCTGAGCCTGTTGTTGAAGTGCTCCTTGTCAAGCTTTCTGGTGTACGGCTTCATGAGTCACGGGAGTAAGGTAAACTGGGTCTCCCAGGATCACTATGGGCATTTCCACATCCTCTATTGGAATATTCTGGTCTGGAAAAAAAAGTCCCTGTTTGCAGCTTTCTATACAGGCCAGTGTTCCTGAAGATGCATACACCTTCCCTGACCGGCCTGCATTAATGTCGGTGAAACAACCTCGATGATCCATCAGCGCCTGCAATACCATGGAGAAGTAGCCCTTTCTGTTGATGTACTCTGTTGCAAGATGGTCTGGGGCCAAAATGGGGATTTGTTACTATCTATCAGCCCACCACAGTTAGAGAACCCCATTGCCTCAAAGTCATCTATTTCCCACACATTGCCCAGGGTCACAGTCCTTCGTAGCAGGATGCGATGAATGGCCCTGCACACTTGCATCACTGCAACCCCTACGGGGGACTTCCCCACTCCAAACTGATTTGCGACTGATCAGTATCTATCAAGAGTTGCCACCTTCCACACAGAGATAGCCACTTGCTTCTCCACTGTTAGAGCAGCTCTCGTTTTGGTGTTCTTGCGCCGTAGGGCAGGGGCGAGCTCTGCACACAGTTCCAGGAAGGTGGCTTTGTGCGTACGAAAGTTCTGCAGCCACTGCTCATCATCACATACCTGCACCACTATCTGATCCCACCACTCAGTGCTTGTTTTCTGAGCCCAGTAGCAATGGTCCAATGCGTGCAGCTGCTCTGTGAATACCAACATTAATCTGGAATTGCTTCTTTCCATGGCACACAGCAGAGCAGGCACCATGGATTCCTGTTCTGATTTGCAGCTCACGCAGTACTGCAGGATCAGCTGCATTGTGTTCATCATGCTCATCACACAACTGATGAACAGTACAGGCTCCGTGCTTTCAGTCAGAGATAGCAGGCTCAAAGTTTACAGGGGCAGTTGAAAAACGGCATGAAATGTAGTCACAAGCCCTTGGAATTATGGAACAGAGAACTCTGCATCATGGGGCAGTGATCCTGTCCCCAGGAATCACTGTGATCCATTCCCAGAACTCCTAGCAAGAAAAGATGGCAATTTGCACAGTGGGATAGCAACCCCCGGTCCACTGCTCTCTCTGTCAGTGCGAGAGCACCAGCTGTGTACTCACTTCTCGGACACCAGGAGCATTGTGTGAACATGCACAAGCGATATAATTACAGCGGTTTATGATTGTTGGCTTAATTTAAGGCAGTTTAGTTACACAACATGTAAACATGGCCTGAGTCTCTCAGGGTGTGAAAAATCCACCCCCCCCCCACCCGACAGACATAGTTAAAACCAACCTATCCCCTGGTGTAGACAGTGGTAGGTCGATGGAAGAATTATTCTGTTGACCTAGCTACCACCTTTTGGTGAAGAGGATTAATTACAGCTTCAGGAGGACCCTTCCCATCACTCTAGTGAGTGTCTACTCTGAAGTGCTACAGTGCTGAAGCTGTGCCACTGTAACATTTTAAGTGTAGACCTAGCCTATCCCCAGTTTAACTTAAATCACTACAAATTCTGTGTGTAGACGAGGCCTCAGAAATACTTTGTCCCACTAACCCTATTATTTAAAAAATAAAGTCATCTGGCTAGGGAGTGCATATGAGAAACATTGGGCAGCAAGGAGTTTTATTCTGAGAATTATCAGAGGGGTTGTCAAAATCAGGCGCATTGTAGAAATTGCCTTACAGCTTAACTCTGGAGTCACTCCTATGTGTCTATGATAAGCACTTATATTAATCTATTTTAACATAAAGGGATTGCAATGATTACAGATGGATAATTAACTAGTCCATATTTCCTACTTGATTCCAAGCTTTAAAGCATACTTTTTCCAGCAATACAAATATTAATTAGATGCTAATTAATAATTTCAGCCATGTAACATTTACAAAACAAGTATGCAAATCGTCCCTAACCAACTTGCACTCTAGTGATGATTAGCCCATCATTATGTTCAGTAACAATTCTCATGAGAGCATAAGCCTTTGCAAATCTGGCCTGAGATTTCAACTGAAATTTTTCAGGTTTATACCTATTTTAATGTTTCATCTTCAGAATAAATTATCCCTACGTTGGATAAAATTGTAATTATCCATAATCTTTCCAAGCTAATGTCAAATCCTTAAAATAGAACCACTTTAGGTCTAATTTAAAATAAACATTAGATTAATAATCTGCATTTCAAGAAATAAATGTGAAGTATATTGCTGTTTAAGTCTACCCCTTTGTAGAGTGATTAATTATCTATATATACACTTTATATCTGGAAGGCTTTCTGTTGTTCATTTGGTGTAACATTTTAAACATTATATACAGAATATGGATATCAGTAACTTTCAGTAGTTTAAAAGACACTGTGGAGGCCCAATCACCAGGTTGCTGTTACCTACCAAAGTAATCATCTTGCAAGTACTCTACTCTCTTTTGCCTTTTAGAAGGTTTCTGAAAAGTTTGGCCCTTTGGGGCATTTTTGTGTGTCTATATATATGGAAAAGAAAATGGTTTAATTGTAGAATAATTCTGCTGATGCCTGTTTTGTCACTTATACCATTGCAAAAATGCCCTTTCAGTTTTCACACTTCTAAAAATTTCAGACATACACTCAGCTTGATTATAAGGCTGTCTGTTCTACCACTAGCTCTAGTACAAAGCTACTTACTACACTATGCTAGCTTCCAACTACATCAAGCCCACTCTAATTATCCTTGTTAACACCTTTTTCTTGAATTCCAAGGGTACTGCTATAATGTGGGTGGAGTGAATTGCATTTAATGAGCATCTCAGTCTTTCAGGGTGTCATAGAAGATGCACTCAATGCAGGTCACAAACTTTCATCAGGTTACGCAAGAACTTCTGGGTATACTTTATGTTGCATTGACACTGAGTTACTGAAATTGTGAACTAATTACACTGTAGTTCCAATATACCGCAGCCAGATATACTTGTACAATGTGATTATTGTTGTATAATAGCTGTTGCATTTGCTTCTATTAGGTCCTGAAATGTCAAGACCCAATAAGTAATTATAGTACACAGCTAACTTGTGTAACAACATTTGAGACCCTTATTCTCTCCAGCATGATTTAAAGCTAGAAATTCAGTACATACAATCATTTTATCTCACCCAAGTGTTACCATTGTTGCTGGGATATACAGCATAGGCAGTGATGCTTAAAATTAGCCTAACTGATCCATCATCCAATGTTTATGCTTGGTTCTGGCTCCATGTGTACAGTATACTTTTTAAAAGATAATGACGAAAGAGTGTTAACTTGTTTCCTTTACAGCTAAGCTCATGGTGCCTGCTGACACTGCAACAATTAAGAATGTTTCCCTACCACATGCAAAATTACATCTATTGCAGTTTTTAGGGGGTAAGGGCCAGATTTGTAAAGGTATTTAGGGGTTGTGGCAAACAGCATCACAACACCTAACTGATTTAGGAGCCTAAATCTAATTTTTGAAAGGATTCAGCCATCCAGCTCTGAAGGCAGAGTGGAGAGCAGCGGCTGCTGGCTGGGTGTCCAGCTCTGAAGGCAGAGCCATGCCAGTGGCAGCACAGAAATAACGGAGGCAATGTGAAAAGTAATATTCATCAATATCACTTTTCACAGCAACCTTAGCACCTCATTGCCACCTTTACTTCTGCACTGCTGCTGACATCCCAGGGCTAACAGATGGAGCCCCGACACCTCCAGATGAGGAAATGGGAGGGTGGAGGAGAGCCTGAGCCTAGGCTGCCTCCTGGTGAGGGTTTGGGGGTGGGGAAGAGATCCTAAACCCAGGTGGCTGTCTCTTTTATCCCTGCTTCGCAGGTGTGCATGGCCTTTCTGCACTAGTCCCAGCTACCCTGGGCTGACAGCCAGAGCTCCTAACCAAAACAAAACAACAAAAATCACACATATGGGGCAGGCCTCCCTTGACACATTCTCATGACTCGCTTGGTAGGCCCACCCCATAGTTTGAGAACTGCTGCTTTAGAGGTTAAATAGAACATTATTTCAGTTAAAATAAGGAGATCACTCCGCTTCAAAGGCAGTTAGCTTACATTTCTACAATAGTTGGGGGGGGGGAGGGAGGTGGAAAATAGCAAAGCAACATTCACAGATTCTTACCTGACTAAAGATTATTGAACAATTGAAGAGTTTTCACATGTAGTGGCATAATGATTATGAATAATGATGATTAAAACAGTAGAAAAAATGGTAAAGTTTTGTTTGGGAGGAGGATAACAAATCCAATATGAATAGTTATGGCCAGAAGCATAAGAGACATAATAACATGGACAAAGGATGACAGCATAAACAAATTCTATAAATTAGGATAATTCCTTTGGGAAATTGAGTGGTCGTGGAACTAGTCTTAGGGCTTGGCTACACTTGCGAGTTAGAGAGCATTAAAGGAGCCCCAGGCGCACTAGCTTACTACCCGTCCACACTGGCAAGGCACATAGACTGCTCTGACTCCGCGGCTAGAGGACTCCTGGTACTCCACCTCGGTGAGTGGAATAATGTTTGGTGCGCCCCCGCTGGAGCGCCATGGTGCCAGAGTGGACGCCCTGGTCTATTAATGTGCTCTGATCGGCCTCCAGAAGTGTCCCACTGTCAAGGTTCCTTCCCCACTCTGAACTCTAGGGTACTTCCCCACTCTAGTTTTAACTCTAGGTTAAAACTTCCCCAAGGTACAAACTTTTACCTTTTGTCCTTGGACCTTATGCTGCCACCACCAAAGTGTTACACAAAGAACAGGGAAAGAGCCCACTTGGAAACGTCTTTCCCCCCAAAATCCTCCCAAACCCTACACCCCCTTTCCTGGGGAAGGCTTGATAAAAATCCTCACCAATTTGCATAGGTGAACACAGACCCAAACCCTTGGATCTTAAGAACAATGAAAAAGCAATCAGGTTCTTAAAAGAAGAATTTTAATTAAAGAAAAAGTAAAAGAATCACCTCTGTAAAATCAGGATGGTAAATACCTTACAGGGTAATCAGATTCAAAACATAGAGAATCCCTCTAGGCAAAACCTTAAGTTACAAAAAGACACAAAAACAGGAATATACATTCCATTCAGAACAACTTATTTTATCAGCCATTTAAACAAAACAGAATCTAACGCATATCTAACTAGATTGCTTATTAACTCTTTACAGGAGTTCTGACCTGCATTCCTGTTCTGGTCCTGGCAAAAGCATCACACAGACAGACAAACTCTTTGTCGTCCCCCCCCTCCAGTTTTGAAAATAACTTGTCTCCTCATTGGTCATTTTGGTCAGGTGCCAGCGAGGTTATCCTAGCTTCTTAACCCTTTAGAGGTGAAAGGGTTTTGCCTCTGGCCAGGAGGGATTTTATGGTTCTGTATATAGAAAGGTGGTTACCTTTCCCTTTATATTTATGACACCCACAATGCCCGTTCTAACCACTCTGGTCATCACTTTGAACTCTACTGCCCTGCCCTCAGGTGACCAACCATCAGACCTGCCCTTTAAATTCTCTGGGAATTTTGAAAATCCCCTTCCTGTTTGCTCAGCCAGGCATGGAGTGCGCTCAGCAAATCTTTCCAGGTGACCATGCCCCCACACGCCAGGTGATCCCCAGTATGGAGCAATGGCGAGGTGCTGGAGCTCATTAGTGTTTGGGGGGAGAAAGCTGTCCAGTCCCAGCTGGGCTCCAGCAGTAGGAATTATGATACCTTTGGCAGTTATCAAGGTACATGATGGAAAGGGGCCATGAGCAGGATGCACAGCAGTGCAGGGTTGAAGTGAAGGAGTTGCGGAATGCCTACCGCAAAGCCTGCGAGGCAAACAGCTGCTCCGGTGCTGCCCCTGCGACCTGCCGTTTCTACAAAGAGCTGGATGCAATACTTGAGGGTGATCCCACCTCCACTCCGAGTACCACCATGGACACTTCAGAGCCCAGTTCAACAAGGCAGGAGGAGCAGGAGGAGCAAAGTGAGAGCGAGGGTGCTGAGGTGGAGGAAGACACCCCGGAATCCCTAGATGCATGCAGCCAGGAGCTGTTCTCAAGCCAGGAGGAAGGTAGCCAGTCGCGGCAGCCGATGCTTGGGGAAGGACAAACACCAGAGGAGGTTCCCGGTAAGCAGCTTTTATTTTGGGAAGGAAGTTATTCGGTGCAGGCTCTTGGGGCGAGGAGGGTTAGGGCTGCATGCATGCCTAGATGTGGAATAGGGCATTGATGTGCTCTCTCACATCGCGGTAATTGGCCTCAGTGATCTCTTCAAAGGTCTTATCCAGAAGTTGGACAATGCTCTTGCGCAGGTTTCTCAGGAGACCCACTGTGGTCCTTGTCCCAGTAAGGCTAACTTGTCTGTGCCATTGTGCCATGAGGGGCAGGGGGACCATTGCTGCACACAGGCAAGCTGCATATGGGCCAGGGTGGAAGCCGCATTGCAGTAGAAGACCCTCCCTTGCTTCCCAGGTCACCCTCAGCAGCGAGATATCTTCCAGGATGAACTTGTGGGGACAGTGTTTAGTATAGGGGCCCCCTCCCACTGTTGGCTCTCCCCAAGGCACAGAAATGCAAAGGACAGTACAGTCGTGAAACAATCAGTCATGCTTGACCCTGTGATTACTCACCATTTTGGGGCTCCCATGCATTATGTTCGCTCCCTTTGGGATGGGCAAATTATGCTATTGTGTAGACTGTGCTTGCCCTTAAGTTCGGGGGAATCATTTGCTCTGTCTGGTGTGAAAAATGCTGCCTCTATTAAGTGTTGTATTTTGCCTTTACAGATGCAACCTTGAGATCTCAGCAGTCCATGTTATCACCGGCTGAAAGACTCCAAAGAATCAGAAAGAGGCCACATAGAAGCAAGGAAGACATGTTGCATGAAGTAATGCAGCATTTGTTGGATCATATTAAAGAAGTTCTGTATTAAAATCACAAATGAGTTTGATTCCCCATAGTTTAAATTCCAGGGTATTACTAATTAAGAGGTCTCTTGGTGTTTGGTACTGTTTTTCTCCCTCTATGTGTGAAACTTGCACGCTGCTAATTGCGTTAGTACATTCTAAGACAGAGTCTGTTCTCAAAGCAATTCACACAGAGAGAGACTCAAAGCAATACTCTGTAACAACAGAAACAGCACCCAGAGACTCCCTGCCCTTTTGTTGTATTAACAATTGTGATTAAAATAGAGATTGACGATGTATGTGGATGGATGCTTGGTGTGGATAATAACTGAATGATCAGGGAGGTGCCAGCCTAAGAATCCAGTGTCCATCGGCTGAAGAAGGCTTCAAGTGGAAATAACCAGAGGACCCCCGGAGGGCAGACTGGAATCCACCCAACAGCCTCAAGAATGGGAGAACCAAAGAACAAGATAACATCTAGCAGCATGGAGCCGTCAAGAATGTGCTATCTGCTGATTGATTCAGCAACAGCATGATGAAGCAATTCCCACAGACTGACCTAGGAATAAATTCCTATAAAAATAGACTCTAGAAAGTGAGAACTTTGGGGGGTCTGATTCTGTAAACCAACTTCCAGGAGCATCAGATGAGCATCTGAAAAGGCCCTGCTCCCTCCTCATGTCCAGGTCACCTGGCCAGTGGCTTGGCATGAGCAACTCTAAGGCTGGTAACTATGATAACAACCTTGCAGAACCTGTGTGTGTGCATGTGTGTGTTTGTATGAATGAAGGTGTGAATAAATATGAGATTGAATGGAATGTTATAGCTAACTGCTTACTATGATTCTTTCTGTATTCACAATAAATGTGGTATTTTGCCTTTTCCTCTTTAATAAGATCCTGCTGGTTTTTAATTTATTGGTATAACACATTCAAGTAATGAAAATCAAAAAGTGCAGGAGTGGCGGGACAGTGAAAGGAGGATCCGCCAGCAGAATGAGGAGTGCCGGCACAAAAGCGCAGTGCTCTGGCAGCAAAGCACTGATCGGCTGGTAAGCATAATGGAGCGCCAAGCGGACTCTATCCAGGCAGTCGTAGCCATGCAGGTGGAGCACTACCATGCCCGCCCCCCTGCAGCCCTTGTCCCAAAACTCTTTCCTTTGTGCCCCCATGTCACCTCCAACCCATTTCCCCTAACATCTGGGTTCTTACTGCCACCAGCTGCCTCCAACACCTGTAGCTTCACCACCCAGCCCTGAAAACTACGACCCTTACCCACTGCACTCAACCCCTATCACCATGCAGTACAGCCATCCTGAAGTGCAGCACTCATTGCACAGCACTCCAGCCAGGAAGGCTGAGTATGATAGCAGGACATAAGCAAATCTGTGATTGTACCGTTCGCCACCCCATCCCCTTGCCCTTTCTGTTTCCCAAGAAGTTGTGTTTCTTTTCAATAAATGAATTTTCTTTTCAATAAATGGATTTTTTGGCTTTGAAAACATTCTTTATTATTGCATAAAGTAAAAGATACCTTAGCCCAGGAAAGAAACAGGCACTGCAAGTCAGCGTAGCAAACACAGATTCCCACTAACATTGGAACCACTGCACTTCACTCTCGTGCAGGGCACCAAACGTTACTGGTGGATTTCAGCCTCAAATTGTTCCCTCAAGGCATCCCTCATCCTTGAAGCCCCGCGCTGGGCCCCTCTAATAGCCCTGCTCTCTGGCTGTTCAAATTCAGCCTCCAGGTGTTGAACTTCTGAGTTCCATGCCTGAGTGAATCGTTCACCCTTCCCTTCCCAAATGTTATGGAGGGTACAGCACGCGGATATAACTGCAGGGATGCTGCCATTGGCTAGGTCCAGCTTCCCATACAGAGAGCACCAGCGGCCTTTTAAACAGCCAAAAGCACACTCCACAGTCATTCTGCACCGGCTCAGCCTGTTGTTGAACCACTCCTTTCTGCTGTCAAGGCTCTCTGTATAGGGTTTCATGAGCCATGGCATTAAAGGTTAAGAGGGGTCTCCAAGGATCACAATGGGCATTTCGACTTCCCCTATGGTGATCTGCTGGTCTGGGAAAAAAGTCGCGACTTGCAGCTTCCTGAACAGGCCAGTGTTCCGAAAGATGCATGGGTCATGCACCTTTCCAGGCCAGCCTGCGTTAATGTCAATGAAATACCCACGGTGATCCACAAGCACCTGGAGAACCATACAGATATACCCCTTCCGATTAATGTACTCAGAGGCTAGGTGGGCTGGCTCCAGACTTGGAATATGCGTGCCATCTATCGCCCCTCCACAATCAGGGAAACCCATTTGTGCAAAGCCAGCCACAATGTCATGCACGCTACCCAGACTCACTGTTCTTCTGAGCAGCATGCAATTAATGGCCCTGCAAACTTGCATCAACACAATTCCAACGGTCGACTTTCCCACTCCAAACTGGTTAGCAACCAATCAGTAGCTGTCTGGAGTTGCCAGCTTCCAGATTGCAATAGCCACCCACTTCTCCACCGTCAGGGCAGCTCTCAATCTCATGTCCTTGCACCACAGGGTGGGGGCGAGCTCCTCACACAGTCCCATAAAAGTGGCTTTTCTCATCCGAAAGTTCTGCAGCCACTGCTCGTCATCCCAGACTTGCATGACGATGTGATCCCACCACTCAGGGCTTGTTTCCCGAGCCCAAAAGTGGCATTCCATAGTGGTGAGCATGTCCATGAATGCCACAAGCAAACTCATGTCCTATATGTTACTCGAGTCGATATCATCGTTGGAGCCCTCACTGTCACTTTGGATCATAAGGAATAACTTGACTGCCAAACGTGACGTGCTTGCAAAACTCGTCAGCATACTCCTCAGCAATTCGGGCTCCATTCCTGCAGACCGAAAGGGAAGACAGAGCGTGCAGTACAAAAAACATTGAAAGACGGCTCCAAATGTGGACGGAAGAACAGGGATTGCTGGGATGTGAACCGATGCATCACGGGATGTTGGGACAGGACCCAGAATGCCCCGCACCCCTTGCCCCCTTCCCACAAGCCACAGAGCCAGAATGGGAAGAGGTGCTCTGTGGGATAGCTGCCCATAATGCACCGCTACCAATGCTGCTGCAAGTGCTTCAAATGGGGCCATGCCAGTGCGCTTGCAGCTGTCAGTGTGGACAGACTGCAGCGCTTTCCCTACTGCGCTCTCCGAAGGCAGATTTAATTCAAAGTGCTCTACATTTGCAAGTGTAGCCATGCCCTTAATGGAAAACTGCTATAGTGCCTCTGAAACCTCAGCTGTTCTTTCTGAAAAATTGAGCTATTTTTGTTGAAAAAATGAGCTTTTTCCTCAGTTAAACTTTCTCTTTCAATAATTGCCTTAAGAGTTTAGTAAAAAGTCTTTACTTTGGACTTTAATTCTTGAGGAAAGTTTTTGGAAAAACTGAAAGAAGCACATTTGGAAAGGCAGACACCCATTTGTGTGTTCAAAAAATACATGTGAACCCATACTTGCTCAAGCAGTGACTGCAATTCCATTCATAGATTGGGTAATTACACATGGATGTGGGTTGAATTTACAATTACTTAATTTTCATACACAGTTGAAATAATTGGGAACGGAATGTACACATACATTTCATAGAATCATAGAATCGTAGGACTGGAAGGGACCTCAAGAGGTCATCTAGTCCAGTCCCTGCACACATAGCAGGACAAGTATTATCTAGACTATCCCTGAAAAGCGTTTGTCTAACCTACTCTTAAAAATCTCCAATGATAGAGATTCCACAGTCTCTGCAAATAATTTATTCCAGTTAACAACCCTGAGAGATAGGAATTTTTTCCTAATGTACAACCTAAACTCCCCTTGCTGCAATTTAAGCCCATTGCTTCTTATCCTATCCTCAGAGGTTAAGGAGAACATTTTTTCTCCCTTCTCCTTGCAACAATCTTTTATGTACTTGAAAACAGTTATCATGTCCCCTCTCAGTCTTCTCTTCTCCAGGCCAAACAAACCCAGTTTTCTCAATTTTCCCTCAGAGGTCATGTTTTCTAGACCTTTAATCATTTTTTTTACTCTTCTATGGATTTTCTCCAATTTGTCTACATCTTTCCTAAAATCTGGTGCCCAGAGCTGGACACAGTACTTCAGTTGAGGCTTAATCAGCTCAGAGAAGAGCGGAAGAATTACTTCTCGTGACTTGCTTACAACACTCCTGATAATATATCCCAGAATGGTTTGCTTTTTTTGCAATAGTGTTACACTGTTGACTCATATTTAGCTTGTGATCCACTATGACTGCCAGATCCCTTTCTGCAGAACTCCTTCCTAGGCTGTGATTTCCCATTTTGCATTTGTCCAACTGATTGTTCCTTCCTAAGTGGAGTACTTTGAATTTGTCCATATTGAATTTCATCCTATTTATTTCAGACCATTTCTCCAGTTTGTCCAGTTGATTTTTAATTTTAATCCTCTCCTCCAAAGAACTTGCAACTTCTCCCAACTTGGTATCATCCACAAAGTGTATATAAGTGTATAAGTGTACTCTCTATGCCATTATCGAAATCATTGGTGAAAATATTGATCAGAACCAGACCCATAACTTATCCCTGAGGGACTTACTCAATATGCCCTTCCAGCTTGACTGTGAACCACTGATAACTAGTCTCTAGGAACAGTTTGCAACCAATTATGCATCCACCTTATAGTAGCTCCATCTAGGACTAGGTTGTATTTCCCTAGATTGTTTATGAGGAATTATTTAAGCTCAGTACCAATGTGGACACAAGAACAAATGGATATAAACTGGCCACCAGGAAATTTAGACTAAAAATTAGACAAAGGTTTCTAACCATCAGAGGAGTGAAGTTTTGGAATCGCCTGTCAAGGGAAGCAGTGGGGGCAAAAGATTTATCTGGCTTTAAGATTAAACTCGATAAGTTTATGGAGGAGATGGTATGATGGGATAACATGGTTTTGGTAATTAAATATTCATGGTAAATAGGCCCAATGGCCTGTGATGGGATATTAGATGGGGTGGGATCCGAGTTACCCGGGAAAGAATTTTCTGTAGTATCTGGCTGATGAATCTTGCCCATATGCTCAGGGTTTAGCTGATCGCCATATTTGGGGTCGGGAAGGAATTTTCCTCCAGGGCAGATTGGAAGAGGCCCTGGAGGTTTTTCGCCTTCCTCTGTAGCATGGGGCACGGGTCACTTGCTGAAGGATTCTCTGCTCCTTGTAGTCTTTAAACTACGATTTGAGGACTTCAATAGCACAGATAGAGGTGTAAGGTTTTTTGCAGGAGTGGTGGGTGAAATTATGTGGCCTGCATTGTGCAGGAGGTCAGACTAGATAATCATAATGGTCCCTTCTGACCTAAATATCTATGAAACTATGAATCTATGAGACAGTCATAAGAGACAGTATCAAAAAAGCCTTACTGAAGTCAAGATATACCACATCTACCACTTTCCTCTATCCACAAGGTTTGTTACCCTGTCAAAGAAAGCTATTAGGTTGGTTTGACATGATTTGTTCTTGACAAATCCATGCTGACTGTTACTTATCACCTTATTATATTCTAAGTGTTTGCAAATTGATTGCTTAATTATTTGCTTCATTATCTTTCCAGGTACTGAAGTTAAGCTGATTGTCTATAATTTCCCAGGTGGTCCTTATTTCTTGTTTTATAGATGGGTACTATATTTGCCCCTTCTAGTTCTCTGGAATCTCTCCTGTCTTCCATGATTTTTCAAAGATAATCTCTAATAGCTCAGATACCTCTTCAGTTAGCAATATGAGTATTTTAGGATGTATTTCATCAGGCCCTGGTGACTTGAAGACATCTAACTTGTCCAAGTAATTTTAACTCTCCCCCCTTCCCATTTTAGCCTTGGACCCTACCTCGTTTTCACTGGCATTCACTATATTAGACAGCCATTTACCACTAACCTTCATATGCATGTAACTTTCCATTTTGTAAAAAATTAGCCCAAAATCTCTTATCCCATGTATAAAAAAGTACATGGTAAAGTATAAAGAAAAGGATTACTTATGGCACTTTAGAGACTAACCAATTTATTTGAGCATAAGCTTTCGTGAGCTACAGCTCACTTCATCGGATGCATACTGTGGAAAATACAGAAGATGTTCTTATACGTACAAACCATGAAAAAATGGGTGTTTACCACTACAAAAGGTTTTCTCTCCCCCCACCCCACTCTCCTACTGGTAATAGCTTATCTAAAGTGATCACTCTCCTTACAATGTGTATGATAATCAAGTTGGGCCATTTCCAGCATAAATCCAGGGTTTAACAAGGACGTCTGAGGAAGGGGGAGGGGTAGGACAAAACAAGGGGAAATAGGTTACCTTGCATAATGACTTAGCCACTCCCAGTCTCTATTCAAGCCTAAGATAATTGTATCCAATTTGCAAATGAATTCCAATTCAACAGTCTCTCGCTGGAGTCTGGTTTTGAAGTTTTTCTGTTGTAATATCGCAACTTTCATGTCTGTAATCGCATGACCAGAGAGATTGAAGTGTTCTCCGACTGGTTTATGAATGTTATAATTCTTGACATCTGATTTGTGTCCATTTATTCTTTTACATAGAGAGTGTCCAGTTTGACCAATGTACATGGCAGAGGGGCATTGCTGGCACATGATGGCATATATCACATTGGTAGATGTGCAGGTGAACGAGCCTCTGATAGTGTGGCTGATGTTATTAGGCCCTGTGATGGTGTCCCCTGAATAGATATGTGGGCACGGCTGGCAACGGGCTTTGTTGCAAGGATAGGTTCCTGGGTTAGTGGTTCTGTTGTGTGGTATGTGGTTGCTGGTGAATATTCGCTTCAGGCTGGAGGGCTGTCTGTAAGCAAGGACTAACCTATTTCCCCTTGTTTTGTCCTACCCGCCCCCCCCCAGTCGTTTTTGTTAAACCCTGGATTTGTGCTGGAAATGGCCCACCTTGATTATCATACACATTGTAAGGAGAGTGATCACTTTAGATAGGCTATTACCAACAGGAGAGTGGGTTTGTCGGGGGGGGGGAGAAAACCTGGATTTATGCTGGAAATGGCCCAACTTGATTATCATACACATTGTAAGGAGAGTGATCACTTTAGATAAGCTATTACCAACAGGAGAGTGGGTTTGTGGGGGGAGAGAAAACCTTTTGTAGTGGTAAACACCCATTTTTTCATGGTTTGTATGTATAAGAACATCTTCTGTATTTTCCACAGTATGCATGCGATGAAGTGAGCTGTAGCTCACGAAAGCTTATGCTCAAATAAATTGGTTAGTCTCTAAGGTGCCGCAAGTACTCCTTTTCTTTTTGCGAATACAGACTAACACGGCTGTTACTCTGAAACATGGTAAAGTATATTTTTACTGTCAAATTGTGAGCATCATGGATGAAGGGCTGTAAAAGTAAGATTGTATTTTGGTAGAATAACAAATTAACAGAGTAGATGTGTGAAATTCACAAATTTGTTTTGCAGAATTAAATACACAAAGATTTACTGTGTCTTACCTTAACAGTTTCATTTTCTGCCCCAGAAACTTTCCCTAATTTTAGGTGGGACTTTGTCATTTTGCTGAAATGCATTAAAAAGATAACATGCCATTTTCCCCCATGCTTTTGATACAAATGCCATCTTTTGCTTAACTTGACCCACTTCCCCTGGAAAATGTTTCCTTTTGCTAGAAAATGCATGCAATTTAGCAAAATTTTCCACAAAAATGGGTCCATTTTCAAGTCTGTAAAACTAAAAAATAGAAAAACCTTGAATACTGAGACTATTTCAAACAATTCTAATTTGTGGTGTTCTCTTAGTTTTACTCTGATAGTGCTTTTGCCTTTAGTATATATATATTTTTAGGTCAGATTGAATAGAAGACTATATAAAAATTGTTATCTTACTAAGGTCTAAGATTTTTCTCAGTTCCATAACATCAGAAAAGTTGACATGACTGGTCTGTGTTTGCTGCTCTTGGACCCTTACTCAGGCAAAAAAAAAAAAAAAACCACTTCAAAGATGGTTTTGTTTATGTAGGTTGTGCTTGAGTAAAGACTTCAGAATCACATCCGTCTCATGTATTTTTCTCTCAAAAACTGAATGCCATCACCAAAACATATAAGGGAGAAAGATATCAACCTTGTCTTGTTGACCAAGTTTATCCAATACAGCAAAAAATATCCCAGTTGACTGGTTAAATGCTTTCTCTGCTTTAACCAGGCTTTTATTTATTTATGATGATGTATAATATTTCAGAAAGGTGCTATATATATTTCTGTATGGGCACACAAGGGAATGGAGAAGGCTCAAGGAGGCTTTACCCTTGCATCCTTGCTTGGGCACTCTGAAAAAGCACTTGATCTTATAAACTAGGCGCAAGTTTGATCATGTAAATTGTAGGCTCCTTGGAGTAGGGTCCATCTTTTTGTTGTTCTGTTTATACAGTGCATAGCACAATAGGATCCTGGTTCAAAACTGGTGCTTCCAGGTGCTCCTGTAATATCAATAGTAAGCAATAATAAAATAGTAAGTGTGCATACATGGAATTCCAACTGATTTCAGTGGGCATGCCATGCATGCTGTATTTGAAGAATCAGACCCTTTTTTTTAATCTTATTTCTGTTTCACACTTAAATTCCCATTGACTTTAACCAGAGTTCTATAGGTGAAAAGTACAGCAGGAGTGAGGTATACTGAGAACTGCTACCTTACTGAAACAGGGTTGAGACTATTTTGCCTTAAACATGAATGTCTTTGAGTTTTTATTTAACTCACAACTTAAGAGAGACACAGTAGAATGTTTAAATAATGTTACAGACAAACTAAATGAAGTAATATATTTTATTGGACCAATTTCTGCTGGTAGAAGAAACAAGCTTTTCAGTTTTGTGGAGCTCTTCTTCAGGTCAGGAAAAGGTAACAAGCGTGTCACAGCTAAATACAAGGTGATAAGCATAAGGAGTTAACACATGTTGCAAGAAACCACTTAAAATGAAGTGGGCAATTAACACTTCTGCAATCATAGGACAAAGAAGGATAAGTAGGTTACAAATTGTTGTAATGAGCCATAAAACCAGTGAATCTGCTGAGAACATGATTTTTAGTGTCTAGCAGAGTTGTGAATTTAAGTACCCATATGTTAGGCAAATAATGTTAGGCAGACAGATGCTTTTGCCAACAATGAAGTTCTTGTACCTCTGTGCTGTATTTCTTCTGTCTTCCTTTACAAATAATGTTGTCAGCCCCTATTCAAAATACTTCATTGTGGTGCTACTTCATTCCATGCTTCTCAATTTCATTGTTTATCTATTTTGTCCTTGTTTTTATTACTAAGGGAACTGAGATTTTACATGCCACATCCTATTTATAAAAATATAAAATGAAGCACTGACTAAATGATTTTACATAGCTATCGTATATCAAGTCAGGTGTTCATTTACAACTTTGAAAGCTTTTGGAGCAATAATGTGCTTAATTTTGTTGCCATGAAAAGAAATCAGTTAAACAGAACTGAAGAGAGAACAATACATCTCAGAGAATATTTGTGTTACTCTGGAAGGAAACAGTGTTCTGAATGCATCATTCAATGGAAGACTTCCAATACTGTTTTACAACAGTACTGTTTTACAGTGATTCCACTGTTTTACAAAGTTATCCTTGTGAAGTATAGTTTGGACGGAAGCTTTCTTAAATTTCTTATCGCACGTGGCACATTTAAAAACACATATAATTCTCCTACGTGTAAGGAACGTAAGGGCAGATCCTCAGCTGGTGTAAATAGTTATAGCTCCAGAGAAGTGAATTAACACCAATTGAGGATATGTCCCATGGTTTCAATATTTAGCAGTAGTATGGGAACTCTAACTCAGTTTACAATTAAGCCATACTGTAAGATCAAATTTGCTGATTTCCAAATAATACTGTCTTACCTCATTTCTCAAAGATTTAAAAGTCAAGGACAAAATTTTCAAACTTGGTTCCTAATTTTAAGTAATCTAAATTTGTATTTAGGCATCGAAATAAAAGTGACTTGATTTCTATATAAATGTGGCCTGTTATGAGTACTCCCGGTTCCCAGTGAGGTCATTAAAGCATGAGCAAATCATTTTTACTGAACTGGATGGTGAAATATGTAAGAAAAAAGGTAAAAAGTTTCTGGCTAATATATTATAACCAACTAGTGTCTGTTTAGTACTATAAAGGTCAAACAGATATCTTATTTACCATTCCTTCACAAGGTATACCAGGTATACAAGGTACACCAGGTATAGTTAATGACCCAAGCAGACTACACATTTAAAATTGCTCTTTTGAAAAACAATATATAGAAACCTCCTGGAACTGACTGATAAATGGTGTGATTGAGGGAACTATCTAAGTAAGATTATATATATATATATATATATATATATATATATATATATATATACATATACATATATATATATAATTAGAACAACATCTGCTCTTCCTGTTACACTAGCTAAGCTCTATCTATCTATCTATCTATCTATCTATCTATCTATCATGTAAATAAAAATAAGGGGAGATTTTCAAAGTCACAAAGCTATATGCTGTGACATAACAGCTATATGCCCTATTCCTTCTGAAAGTCAGTGTCAGTGGATAAGTTGACCACCAGTTGAAGACAGAAAGTTCTCATCTCTAGTAAATGGCTAGGTAGAGTATACTTTCTATGATGCATTCAGCATAGGCTACTTCCAGAGGCAGTATACTGAAGTAATGGCCCTTTCCAACTCCCACTAAAGTAATTGGGAATTTTTTCCATTGACTTCAACTGAAGTTAGAAGAGACAATATATGAACCAATGGTTGTTCCAATATGGAAAGGCCTATGTTGCAGATAGTTTGGTAATGAAAAATATCACAATAGCAATAAAATGCAAATAATGTTACTAAAATCTATCTATTTTAGGATTCTGTATAGTGTCATTAACCATATTATGTAAGGCCCAGATCCAGCAAAGCACTTAAGTACATGCTTAACTATAAGTCTTAAGTTACAGTCATTTTGATTCCTTTATTGTTTAACTTTATAGTTATAGTTTATACAAACTTATAATTAAGCAAGTGCTTAAGTGCTTTGCTGGATCTGGGCCTGAGTGTTTAATGATTATTTTATAATATAATGACATGTGCCCAGCATGAGGGCAGAAAGAACTTGTCTCTCTAGAGCCCTGTTTGCCATTAAGCACTCAAATTATCATCTTGTTGCCTGATAATCAGTTCACTTCAATGTACTGTAAATTGGATCATTATTATTAATTTTTGCCATCTCCCAGGCAATTCATGAACCATTTTTAGAATTTCAAAAAGTGGTTCATGAATCAGACAAACAAAATAATATAAAAAAAAAACCCAGCCCACAATGAGATGATGATGACTCAGAGTCCTCTACTGTAGCTGTGTCAACTGAAGTACATCTGAAATCTGATGAGGATTGGCGTTGATGCAGAAAAGGCCGTGATGAGTATGAAACAATATGTTGAATTTATATGTTAAGACTTTTTGTTGGTTTTGGCAATTTCACTGAAGATTATTTGAGAAATCCATA
The DNA here is from genome assembly GCF_965152275.1 of Natator depressus. Lineage (NCBI taxonomy): Eukaryota > Metazoa > Chordata > Testudines > Cheloniidae > Natator > Natator depressus. The sequence goes on from NC_134239.1 coordinate 80,839,177, forward strand.
AACATCTGGATGGAGGGAGGGGGAAGTTGCTTTATACGAAAATGATGAAGTTTATATTGGGCTACAACACTATAAATGGAAGAGAAAGTAGTTTCTTGCACAGCTGTTTCCAATTTTGTTAGCATATTTCAAGCCAAATGCACTGTAAAAAATTAAACCACAAAATCTACATTGAAATAACATTTTATATGTCTGCATTGTACCCATAGGGGCAAAATTTCAAGGTGCCTCAATCTCAACAAAACTTTGAGTGCTTGGTCAGTTGCACCTTCAAAAGACAAAAGCAATGAGCACAAATGCAACTTGTTGATTCTCATTCTGTCTATTTTGAATGCAAAGAAACAATTTCCCAAAACAATAGCTACATTAAAAAAAAATCTGGACAGGAAAGGCAGGAATATTCAGAATTAAAGTTTTCATTCCAGTCTGACACACCACGTCAAACAGCTGTGCCTAGACCGAATCGAGAGAGGTACTGAGCACATACAACTCCCATGTTGTCTGCAGATGCTCATAATTTATTAGGATCAGGCCATGAGTATTGCAGCACATTCTCTGAAACACAACAGTTCTTCATAGTTACTTTTATTCATTATTATTTTTATAGCACTATAGATGTGCATACTGCTTTTCATATATAAATGGTTTCCCTACCCCTGAAGAGTTTATAATCTAAGGACTCACTCCCTTCTCCAGCTGAACTGCTATTAGAGGCAAAACTCAATTGGAGTTTTGTATGAATAAGGAGCAAAGGGATCAGGCTATATATTTCGTGAGGTATGAGGGATGGTTTTGTATGAGTAACAGTGTCACTAAGAAAGATGGGAGGACAAAGGTTAAAATAATAAGATCATGCAATTGCTGAGGTTATTGATACATACATATTGAGATTACTCAGTTTTGGGTAGTTTTGAATGAACATTTTTTGAATGAAAGGTTTCAAATCTCTCAATTTGAAATGGTTTAAAAATTTTCTGGAATTTTTTTTAAAAAAGGTTTAAAAACTCACAAACAAAAGAAACCCAAAAAATGAAACCAACACAATGTTTTCTTTGATCTGATTTTTTTCATTTTCTTTCAGTTTGCCAAAAAGTTCAGAAACATTTTGTATCAAGTCAATTTTAAACTAACGGTTTTGGTGGTTGTTTGTTTTTTTAATTTTTCAGTTTAGCCACTGAACTAAAAAATAAGTTTTGCACAGCTCTATTTAAAAATAACTCAGAAAGATCATTATTGGGCTCATCCTTGATGCCTGTGTCACAAAATAATTATTTCTGTATGATGAATCCACATGGGTATTTCAATCACATTACTTATGTAACAGAGACAGCAGATATGAAGTCACTACTATGACTGTACATATAGCCCCTATCTACCATGCTATTGCAGAAGCAGTCCTCCATTGCCTTTGCATACATTTTACACAATATGACTCTTGAGTGTGAATACAGGGGTATATTCTGTCACAGACGACTATATTTTCTCAGCTCTTTCCCTTTTTCTTTCGAACATGCCAATGTCTCTTTTACCATAGTACCCCTGGGGGTACTGAACACCACAAAAACTGGACATTGCTTGGTACAAGTTATAAAAATGTTCATATTCTAAATTAAAAACAGAGATTTCAGAGAAGATACTCTGTCGTGTATCTTCAGCTCGTGTTTCGTGGGGTTTTTTGTTTGTCCTGTGAAAGTGGAGATCAGCAGGGAGATTGGCTGGTTAATTAGCTAAGAGTCAAGAAAGTAAAGACACGTACAGAAAGGCACATAAAGAAAGAGAAAGGGAGGGACCCAGAAAGGAGATGAGGAGAATAATAATTAAAAAAGGGAAATAGAAAATGGAAATGAATTGTGAGCTAATAAATTTAAAGGATTGTGTACAGTTATTTACTCTGCTGTTCAATAAAGAATATAGTTACCATGGCAACTACCAAATCACATGGTTTGTATGCTACTTCAGATCTTTTTTTACAGATACTTAGCATTATGTCATCTGAGCTGCAGAGCCTTAGATTTTTAAAGGACTTTTTTTCCTCCCGGTAACAATACATTACCTTTGGTTTTAGGAACAGGACATTCTATTTATTTGAAGAGGATAATTATGAGACATTCTTTTTTCAACCAGTGGGAGTCACTTGTTTCTTTTTAAATAGGTGTCAGGTGAGGGCTCTAAGAGTTTTATGCCACATAGCTCATTTTCCCCTAGTCTACCTTTTGTTCCAGAAAGTGGAGGAAGGTAACCAGGAGGACAGCCATTTTGACCAACAGGGAGGAATTGGTAGTGAATCTGAAGGTGAAAGGCAATTTGGGTGAAAGTGATCATGAAATGACAGATTTCATGATTCTAAGGAACAGAAGGACTGAAAGCCGCAGAGTAAGGACAATGGACTTCAAAAAAGCAGACTAAAAATCTCAGAGAACTGGTAGGTTAGGTCCCATGGGAAGAAAATCTAAGAGAAAAAGGACTTCATGAGAGCTAGCCGTTTCTCAAGGAGACAGTATTAAAGGTACAACTGCAAACTATACTGATGCTAAGGAAAGAAAGGAAGAATAGTAAGAGGACAATATGGCTCCTTTAATGACCTGAAAATCAAAAAGGAATCCTACAAAAAGTGGAAACATAGACAAATTGCTAAGGAGGAGTACAAAAAAATAGCACAAGCATTTAGGAACAAAATCAGAAAGGCTAAGGCACAAAATGAATTACAACTAGCAAGGGACATAAAAGGCAATAAGAGGTTCTATAAATACATTAGGATCAAGAGAAAGACAAAAGAAAATGAAGATTCTCTACTTTGCAGGGAAGGATAGCTAATAACTGATGACATAAAAAAACCTGAGGTGTTTAATGCTATTGTGCTTCATTCTTCGCTAAAAAGTTTAATGATGACCAGATTCCCAACATAATTAAAATTATCAGCAAGGGGGAAGGAATGGAAGCCAAAATAAGGAAAGAAAAATCTAAAGAATAAGTTAGATGTGTTCAGGTCAGCAGGTCCTTATGAAATTAATTCATCCTAGGGTACTTAAGGAACTAGTTGAAGCAATCTCAGCACTGTTAGCTATTATCTTTGAGAAGTTCTGCAGGATGGAGGTCCCAGAAGAGTGGAAAAGGGTAAGCATACTGCCTATCTTTAAAAAGGGGAACAAAGAGGGCTCAGGAAATTATAGACCAATCAGCCTAACGTCAATACCTGGAAAGCTACTGTAACACACTATTAAACACTGCATTTGTAAGCTCCTGATTTCCTTCCTTGATGGGGTTAATGGCCTAGTAAATGGTGGGGGAAGGAGTAGATGTGATATATATGGTTTTTAGTAAGGCTTTTGGCACTGTCCCACATCACATTCTCATAAGCAAACTAGGGAAATGTGGTGTAGATGAAATTAGTATAAGGTGGGTACACAACTGGTTGAAAGCTTATACTCAGAGAGTAGTTATCAACAGTTTTCTGTCAAAGTGGGAAGGCATATCCAGTAGGGTCCTGCCATGGTCAGTCCTGGATCCAGTGTAGGCCTTGCATGAACAATGCAAAAAGTAAGGAAGAAGTAAGGAAACAGAGGTTAACAATGAACAAAGCATAAACTCACAAAAGACCTTTTAAATAACATGTAGTTAGTAGATAAAGAAATCGTAAGAAATTAGTAGACGAATCAGAAAGTGCATGATATGATATATTAACCAATAGTATTAAGCGTAAGTGTGTATATAAACTGACTCATGACTATATACATTGGCTGTGTGGTATATCTTGTATCCAGCCCCTACATTTAAGCCTGATCAATTCAAAAGTAGTTTTATTGTATGCCAATAAGAACATAAGAATGGCCATACTGGGTCAGACCAAAGGTCCATCCAGCCCAGTATCCTGTCTACCAACAGTGGCCAATACCAGGTACCCCAGAGGGAGTGAACCTAACAGGTAATGATCAAGTGATCTCTCTCCTGCCATCCATCTCCACGCTCTGACAAACAGAGGCTAGGGACACCATTCCTTACCCATCCTGGCTAATAGCCATGAACGGACTTAACCTCCATGAATTTATCTAGTTCTCTTTTAAACCCTGTTATAGTCCCAGCCTTCACAACCTCCTCAGGGAAGGAGTTCCACAGGTTGACTGTGTGCTGCATGAAGAAGAACTCCCTTTTATTTGTTTTAAACCTGCTACCCATTAATTTCATTTGGTGGCCCTAGTTCTTTTATTATGGGAACAAGAAAATAACTTTTCCTTATTCACTTTCTCCACACCACTCATGATTTTATATACCTCGATCATATCCCCCCTTAGTCTCCTCTTTTCCAAGCTGAAAAGTCCTAGCCTCTTTAATCTCTCCTCATATGGGACCCGTTCCAAACCCCTAATCATTTTAGTTGCCCTTTTCTGAACCTTTTCTAATGCCAGTATATCTTTTTTGGGATGAGGGGACCACATCTGTACTCAGTATTCAAGATGTGGGTGTACCATGGATTTATATAAGGCAATAAGATATTCTCCGTCTTATTCTCTATCCCCTTTTTAATGATTCCTAACATCCTGTTTGCTTTTTTGACAGTCGCTGCACACTGCGTGGATGTCTTCAGAGAACTATCCACAATGACTCCAAGATCTTTCTTCTGATTAGTTGTAGCTAAATTAGCCCCCTTCATATTGTATGTATAGTTGGGGTTATTTTTTCCAATGTGCATTACTTTACATTTATCCACATTACATTTCATTTGCCATTTTGTTGCCCAATCACTTAGTTTTGTGAGATCTTTTTGAAGTTCTTCGCAGTCTGCTTTGGTCTTAACTATCTTGAGCAGTTTAGTATCATCTGCAAACTTTGCCACCTCACTGTTTACCCCTTTCTCCAGATCATTTTTGAATAAGTTGAATAGGATTGGTCCTAGGACTGACCCTTGGGGAACACTACTAGTTACCCCCTCCATTCTGAAAATAAAGAAACATCAGTGACAAGTATGGAGTTGAACTGGTTTCTTGGACTCCAGAGAACTGGATAAAGTGAACACCCAGAGCTGGACAAAGTTCTGAAAGCCAGGAGCTGCTCATCTGGAGTAGCTTAAGTATACACCCCTTAGTGTGAGGGTCGCTACCTAACAGTAAGGGAAATAGCATTGGTCAAATTCCAGGGTTTAAATATGAGGAAGTTGGTACAATGCTGGAGAAGTGGGTTACATTTAAGAGTGGACCTTATGGACTTCCCAAAGAAGTATTTAGGGGAAGACTAAGACCGAGTGAAAAAGGAACTCCAGAGAGTGGTATTAGATGGGGGGGCGGGGGGGAAATGCTTGGCAGAGCATGGCAGATGTCCATTGAATGCCATAAATAAATAAATTATTGGCAGAGCACAGCAAAGGTCTGATGAATGCCACTGAAATTTTCAAAAAAATAGGAGCCATTGGCAGTCATGGAAACTATAGTATCTAGGTTTTGTTCTTGTTGTTGGTTTTTTAACCCTAAGGCAAAGAAAGCCCAAATCAGGGCAGCAGTTTCACAAGGAATATTTCTGGTGGCTAATACTTTACAAATGAAATGTGCCACCTTGAGGGATGAATGCAAAAAGCGTAAATAACCAATCAAAGTTGTAGAGGAGGAAACAAACTAAATGGAATAGATTCTTTAAAGGTCAGGGGCGGAAACAATGTCTGTTACATATTTGCGTAAATCCAAAATAAAAGGGAGCAGTCCTTCAAGGACTGTATTTAGTGAGTACAGCTTTGCAGGCAAAGTGTACTAAATTAAGAAATAAATGCAAAATCATAGAAGATTAGCTTAGAGCCGCTTCAGAAAAGTCAGCTGAGAAATGTGTTACTCTGGGAGGTAAGATAGAAGAATTATGGTCCCAGAATTTAGTAGCGACAGAGGTCTTGGGAAGTGTCTTATTAAACAGTGAAAAACTGAAGTATGTGATTTAAGAAAAAGGTATGTGCAATTAAAAGGCACTTTTGCACAAATTAACACTACAGCGCTCAGAAGGGATTAGATAGATGGGGGAAGTGGAAGTGATAAAATGTTAAAGAGGAAGTTAAAGTGCTTAAAAAAAAAGAACACTTGGTTTGATAATAAAACCTAGTTATGGCAGTATACCTTGGTGCATTCATGCCTGCTCAAATCCTTAGTAATCAAAGAAATGATGCAAAGGGGAGGACAGGTGGGAACAACCACCACCACCATGCTCCCCCCCCCCCCCCAGCCTTTACAGACATTCTGAAGGAAATGGGCCCTTCCCATTGGATGTGTCTGCAAATAATCAATTGTAAATGATGCTGCATGCACAGAGTGACAATTTGACTTGAATTATTGGACTATGGATGATTTAGTCAAAATCACTAAAAAAAAGAAAATAGGGATTTCTATTATGGCTTGACTACTTCTGAATGTATTATGGGGGATGTAACCAGGATACACATGTGTAGAAAAATAACTAAGAGCAATGCAAGAGGCTTGATCAGCTCAAACAACAGATTATAAGGAAAAAAGGGGGAAACACCTACTAATTTGAAAAAGAAAGTCAGAAAAAGAAACATGTATGTGTAACAACCAGCTTATTAAAGTCACAGACAGCTGAGATGTAGAAGGAAAACAGGGGGATAAAAATGGCAGTAAAACAAATTGTTGCTCGAATACAGCAATTATCAGACCTCAGGACAAACAAGGTTTGGCCTGTGAAAAACTTATTTGAAGTTTAAATATAAAAATAATATTGCAGTTTAGAAATGTGAGTAACTTAAATGTGCTATCTGCTCGTAACTTGCAATTTACATAGAGAAAACTTCAGGAGTGCAAAACCATTTTAGGAAAGAAGAAGGTTCAAAGGGTCAGCTGGCAAGGTTAAGCCGAACAATTTTAAAATATTTATTTGGTCTGCCATAATAAACTGTTTACAGCACAGCAAGGGACTGAGAAACTTAAGAAAACACCTATTGAAAAAGAAAATGTCAAATGTATTTGTAAAATAAATTGACTTTTGAAAGATTCCACTAAAAATCCATCCGAATCTTTCATTAATCACCAGTGTAGTCCTGGGAATGTGTTGCTGGTAATAAGCCTTAAAAAAAGAGGCAAAAAGAGAAAAAATATGTCTCAATGAAAAGACTGCCATACTAAAAAAGAAAAAGGAAAAAAAAAAGGTGTGGACATATAGGCCTTGTATGAATAATACAGGAAGAAGTAAGGGAAACAGAGGTTAACAATGGACAAAGCATAAACTCACAAAAGGCCTTGTAAATAACATGTACTTAGTAGATAAAGAAATATTTAGTAAGTAAGTAAGTAAATAAGTAAGAAGAGTAATGTATAGTAAGCTTGCAGCTGCAGCTTTGCTTACTAGCATACTTTGCAGTTTGTGGAAAGTACATGATATGTACAGGGATTGGTTGCAAAAACTAGTAGACCAACCATAAAGTGTATGATATGATGTATTAACCAATAGTACTAAGAGTAAGTGTGTCTATAAACTGATTCATGATTTTGTACGTTGGATGTGTGATATACCCTGTACCCGCCCCTTAGACTTGAGGCTGATCTACTCAAATGTAGTTTGATTGCATGCCAATAAAGAAACCTTAGTGATGACACCAGAGTTGAACTGATTTCTTGGATTCCAAAAAACTGTATAAAATATTCTTCCAGGACTGGACACGGTGTTCTGGATAAGGTGAGTGGAAAAGGTCTCAGAGGGAATCCCAGCCTCTGATACTATTCAATATTTTCATTAATAGTTAGATAGTGGAGTGAAGAGTATGCTTATAAAATTTGCAGATGACACCAAGGTGGGAGGGGTTGCAAGCACTTTGGAGGATAGGATTATAAATCAAGACAACCTTGACAAATTGTAAAGTTGGTTTGAATTCAACAGGATGAAAATCAATAAAGACAAGTGCAAAGTATTTCACTTAAGAAATAAAAATCAAATGCACAACTGTAAAATGGGGACTAACTGGCTAGGTGGTACTGTTGAAAGGACTCTAGGTGTTATAGAGGATCACAAACTGAATATGAATCAACAATAATGATGCAGCTGCAAAAAAGGCTAATGTCACTCTGGAGTGTAATAACAGGAGTGTCATATGAAAGACATGGGAGGTAATTGTCTTACTCTACTGGGCATTGGTGAGGCTTCAGCTTGAGTACTGTGTTCAATTCTGTGTGCCATCTGGAAAGATGTGGACAAATTGGAGAGAGTCCAGAGGCAAGCAATAAAAATGATAAAGGGTTTAGAAAACCTGACCTATGAGAAAAGGTTAAAAAAACTGGGTATGTTTAGTCTTCAGAAAAGAAGGGGGGGGGAGAATCTGATAGTCTTCAAATATGTTAAAGGCTGTTATAAAGGGGATGGGGATCAATTTTTCTCCACATCCAGTGAAGGTAGAACAAGAAGTATAGAATCATAATCATAGAATATCAGGGTTGGAAGGGACCTCAGGAGGTCATCTAGTCCAACCCCCTGCTCAAAGCAGGACCGATCCCCAATTAAATCATCCCAGCCAGGGCTTTGTCAAGCCTGACCTTAAAAACTTCTAAGGAAGGAGATTCCACCACCTCCCTAGGTAACGCATTCCAGTGTTTCACCACCCTCCTAGTGAACAAGTTTTTCCTAATATCCAACCTAAATCTCCCCCACTGCAACTTGAGACCATTACTCCTTGTTCTGTCATCTGCTACCACTGAGAACAGTCTAGATCCATCCTCTTTGGAACCCCCTTTCAGGTAGTTGAAAGCAGCTATCAAATCCCCCCTCATTCTTCTCTTCCGCAGACTAAACAATCCCAGTTCCCTCAGCCTCTCCTCATAAGTCATGTGTTCCAGTCCCCTAATCATTTTTGATGCCCTCCGCTGGACTCTTTCCAATTTTTTCCACATCCTTCTTGTAGTGTGGGGCCCAAAACTGGACACAGTACTCCAGATGAGGCCTCACCAGTGTCGAATAGAGGGGAACGATCACGTCCCTCGATCTGCTGGCAATGCCCCTACTTATACATCCCAAAATGCCATTGGCCTTCTTGGCAACAAGGGCACACTGTTGACTCATATCCAGCTTCTCGTCCACTGTAACCCCTAGGTCCTTTTCTGCAGAACTGCTGCCGAGCTATTCAGTCCCTAGTCTGTAGCGGTACATTGGATTCTTCCGTCCTAAGTGCAGGACTCTGCACTTGTCCTTGTTGAACCTCATCAGATTTCTTTTGGCCCAATCCTCCAATTTGTCTAGGTCCCTCTGTATCCTATCCCTACCCTCCAGCGTATCTACCTCTCCTCCTAGTTTAGTGTCGTCTGCAAACTTGCTGAGGGTGCAATCCAAACCATCCTCCAGATCATTTATGAAGATATTGAACAAAACCGGCCCCAGGACCGACCCTTGGGGCACTCCACTTGAGAGCGGCTGCCAACTAGACATGGAGCCATTGATCACTACCCGTTGAGCCCGACAATCTAGCCAGCTTTCTATCCACCTTATAGTCCATTCATCCAGCCCATACTTCTTTAACTTGCTGGCAAGAATACTGTGGGAGACAGTGTCAAAAGCTTTGCTAGAGTAATGGGCTTAATCCGCACAAGTGAGATTTAGGTTAGATATTAAGAAAATCTAGCTAACTATAAGGATAGTTAAGCTCTGGAATAAACTTCCAATGGAGGTTGTGGAATCCCCATCACTGGAGTTTTTAAAAAATAAGTTGGACAAACATCTGTCAAAGATAGTCTAGGTTTATTTGGTCCTGCCATAGCACAGGGGGCTGGACATGATGACTTCTTGAATCCCTTTCAGCTCTATATTTCTATGAATCTAAGATATACAGAGCATACCTCAGTGCCTAACCAGTTTTTAAACTGCAATAAAGGAAGATAACTGTCTTCCATACCCTAACGAGCTATCTGTAGCACTATGACACTAAACCTTAGAAAGGGAGGATCTCAATAAAAATGAGTACGCTAGACAAAAGGGCCTTAAAGTTAAAAGTAAGGAAATTAAAATCCTTAGGCTCAGCATGGAGGCTACTTAGGCATGCCAGAATTGAATCACAGAAGGTCTGCGTACCCTTAAACAAAAAAAGGAAACAGGAAGGGAAGTTAAACAACAGTAGGATTACATGGAGGGTTCAAAAGGTTATTCAAGCCAAACAGACATCTGTCAGAACCTGGAAATCCAGTCCATGTGAATCCAATGTAAAGGAGCATAAATGATAGCCAGTGAAATGCAAGTTGAAAATTAGGAGGTGTAACTGAAGATCTGGGGCCTGATCCAAAGCCCATTGAGGTCAATTAGTCTTTCGATTGACTTGAAATGGCTTTGGATCAAGTCCATGAAATGGCTTTGCTTCAGGCTCAAATTGGGCCAGTTCATGGCGCACCAGCACTTCTCCCAAGCCTGCCACCATCATACCCCACTCCTCTCCCCCAGTCTTGGCTGTGAGTGGCCAGTGAGGTGTCATTCAAAATTCCAGAGGCAGAGCAAGGGCATGAAAGTGACACACTCAGGCAGCTGCTACAGCACATATGCCAGCAGGGGGAGCTGGAGCACAACCTGTCAAAGAAGGGGAGCAAGCCAACAGAAAGCTGCCACTGCTTTAGAAGCACTGCTATGACTGCTACTCTATCTGCTGGTCAAGGTAGGACTCTGAAGTTCTCCCCTCCTCTTTCCATGGCCACCGTGGAGCAAAGGAGGACTTCAAGATTCTCCTCCTCCTCTTCCCTTTCTCCTCTTCTGCTTCTTCTCTCCCTCTTTCCCTAAGCTCTCTCTTCCCTCTATTTTTCTCATCTGCTTCCTTCCCTTTCTCCTCTTTTTTCTTAATTTCTTTCCCCCTTTCACCAAGAAATGGGGACAAGGGAACATGGAGCTGGGATGAGGAGTGACGTGGACAGAAAAAGTGGTGGGATGGGTTTATGGGCAGTGTTGTGGGTAGAGATTGTGTTTTGGCTGGAGTTTGAGTAGCTGCCACCACTTATGTGTGGTTGGTTTCTTTTCCCTTTGACCTCTATTCTTGAATAGGAAATACGGGAAGATATAAAATCAAACAACAAGAACATTTTAAAGAAACCCTTAAAAGACTTATCTGCTGGGTGATCAGGGTGTGAAGGGAACAAAGGGATAATAAGGAAAATGAAGAGAAGCTAAAAAATTCCTTTGCCTTATGTCTTCATCACAGAGGCTGTTGGGCTGAAGCCTATTGTTTTCAAGTAAATAGACATGAACAATTGTTAAGAGATCGGGAGGGTCAGAGGAAGAAGTGTTAAACCAAAAAATTTCCCATTAAAGTCAGCCAGGATACTAGAGGACAGGAGATTAGCAAATCCTGAAAGGCTCTAGGGGCAATTCTTGGAATGACAGTACCAGAAAAAGGTGTTGAAGCAATAATTAAATTATGCATAACTATGTCACTGACACACCAAGCCCTTTTTGAGGGTTTGTAGAAAGAGGGACCTGGATCCAAAGCCTGCCTGCTGTTGCATCTCTGTAAATATACAAGTCTGTGAACCCTATGTTGCAGAGTATGCATTTTAAATGTGTATTAGCCAAATGCAGCAGCTTTTAAGTGTTATATGTATGTGTTGTGTTCCAGATGCCATGAGCTTTAATAGGAATCTAAGTATTTCTATGGTTTCCATTGCCTCTTCAGTGCCTAACAATGGGGTCCTGGTCCTGACTGGGGCTCCCAGTGACTACAGTAATATAAACAATAAAAGCATCAGCACTATAGTATATGAGCATCTCACCAACATGAATACACTTTTGTGAGCTAGCTACAGAAGAACCTCAGAGTTACAAACACCAGAGTTACAAACTGACCGGTCAACCATGCACCTCATTTGGAACCGGAAGTACACAAGGGAAGTACAGCAGAGACAAAAAAAACCCAAAACAAAACCAAAAAATCAAACACAGCACAGTACTGCGTTAAACATAAACTAAAAAAATAAAGGGAAAGTTAAAAAAAAGATTTGACAAGGTAAGGAAACGGTTTCTGTGCTTGTTTCATTTAAATTAAGATGGTTAAATGCAGTATTTTTCTTCTGCATAGTAAAGTTTCAAAGCTGTATTAAGTCAATGTTCAGTTGTAAACTTTTGAAAGAACCACGATATAGGAGCACCAGAACTGGGCAGGGGGCAAGAGGGCCATGGCCCATCCATGGATGGTGGGCGAACGCGCTGTTGGGGGAAGCTAGCCCCCAGCCCCTCCCCTCTGCCTGAGACCCCACCCCACCCCTCCCCCCCCCCCCCCGCTGGAGCCTGGAGCACACACTCCCTGTGCCTGCCTGCCACCCCGGATGACCCCGGCCCTAGTGCACCTGCCGGGCGGCACTGGACAGGTGGTGCAGTCCCAGCGCCCCCAGCTCCAATCAGATGGATGGGTGGCATAATGTAGCCCCAGCCTCAGTGCCCCCAGTCCCAGGCCTTGTGCGCACCGGCCCCAGCCTCTCAGCCATAGAAGAGAAAGGGAACTGTAAGCAGGCAGGAGCAGGCCTGGGGGTGGAGGGTGGGCTGGACCATACTGTTTGGGGAGGCACAGCCTTCCCCTGCCTATGCTACCTACCACCCATGGCCCCATCAATTTTAAAAGAGGGAGGGCTATGCTCAAGACTATTATTCCTGGGATGGAAAGAGTGTGCTTCTAATGGATTAATATGCTCCCATTGAAGTGAAGGGCAATACTTGTATTGAAATCAATGGAAGACTCCACATAAAATGAATGTTTGGTTCTGAGTATGCTAAATGCAGTTTTCACATAAATGGATGGGGGAGATCTTACTTCTTACAAATTAGCAAAGCAGGAGATTAATATGTTCTATGGGAGCAGAGGGACTATGGAGACTGCGTCATTCCTGTGCTCTGCAATCTATTGATAGTTTGGCACCTGGAAAGTAGTATAGCAGTAAGCAAAAATCAGGATCTGTTATGTTAATTTTGATAAGATAAGTAAACCCGTGTTCACTGTTCCAAAATATATGGCATCCTGGGTGGACCAAAGATGCCCCCTTATCAACACATCAGAGCAGCTAGCAGCCCAGTAGAGGACAGGACTGTGGTGGGAGCAGTCTGCTTCCCCTGGTGTATCTGGCCTGTATGTGTATCATGACTTTAGCATGAGTTCATGCACTGGGAGCAGAAGCTCACTGTGAATGGGGGGTTGGAGAGCTAGGAAGGGGTGTGAGGGAAGCCACTGAGACTTGGAGCAGGTTGGGGGGCCAGCTGGCTCCAAGCTGAAAAGGGGTATCCCAGCAGTTCCTCTCTGGCTGGTGCCCAGTGAGCAGTGGTGGGGAAAGGCTCTGGCAGCGGGGAGGCAGCAGGATGCATTGTAGACATGGGAGGCACCATTTGGGTGAGTAGACAGATGTGTAGGGGATATACCCTAAGGTTCTTTGTGTCTTTATTCTACTTACCTAAGCAGTGCCTCACTGTCTATACAGCAATTTATACCTATGTGGGGGGACGGGGAGGCAGGGGGTCATGCAGTGTCTATACTCCTCATGGTGCTGCAAGTGTAGACGTAGCCAAAAATCACACCCAAGAAGATATTATCTGATTTACTGTGAATGCAGAGTTTGGTATAGCATACCATTGAACTGGGAGGCTACATCTCCTCCTGTCAACTCACCTCCTCCGCATCCCCCTTTTCCGAGGAAGCCAGAGCCAGCGCTAGGCATAAGCAGTCTAAGCAATTGCTCAGGGCCACGAGCAGCTCAAAGGGGCTCCTTATTCACTTTTTTAGCATGCGTTGGGGGGAGGTAAATATTCAGGCTTAGGGCCCCCAGGGGCTAGCACCGCCTCTGGAGGAAGCAGTTGCTAGACTCTCCCATGTAGAGGGTCTACAGTCTTGTACAAGCTGCACAAAAGATTGGGAGGCTCCAGGCATGCTTGCTCACGCCCTGTTGCACAAGCATGTACAGCACTGTTATAAACTAGCCTTTCATTAATTTTCTCGGTGACCTTCTGTACTTACTTGAAGCTGAAATTTATAGTAAGCTGCTCTTTTACACTTAACCTTGCTATCTTCTGAAAAGAACTGTCTTCATAAATGTTTCTGTATATATTGTGTACTGTTTTGATCTCACATATCATATGAGTCCCATTTGTTGGCTGGAAATGATTATAATAATAAATCACTGATTTATTTCTTGATAGATAAATAAGTGATACCCCGAATGACACATCTTTATTAGATTACAATAATTATTACAGACATTAACATCTAACTCTGATCTTCATTAAAACTACTCTCTCATTATTTTATTTCTTTCTATTAAATATAATTGTTAATTCAAAAAAAGCTTTCCCATCTGTTATTTTTATCTATGCACTTTCTGCCTTCAAATGCTTTTGCCCTTCTGTTTTGTCTAAAATAATTGTACTTAACTAGCTACAGAGCGAAAGTTATTGTGTAACCTAACACATCGGTATCTCACATGAAATTGGCTACTGTTCTCACTTCTATTGTTATATTATCAAGCCACAAAGGAAATACTGAGCTTCGTTCTTCCTGCATTCATAGCTCAGGTGCTGCTTTCTCAGGTGTGAAGATTTATTAAAACAAACCCAGATAATATTGTAGCAAGATAGAAAATTAGATCTTTACAAAATATTAGCAGCTCCCCTCCATCAGGTTTAAAGCAATTCCAAAACCGTTTAATTTTTTTTTCTTTTAAACCAAGAAGTCTGTGTTCGCTTGAACTGATCTCCATGGAAATGGAATCTCTGCTACAGTGACTAGAGGTGGGTGAAACTTTTAGATTTCATTCCTCAAAGTCAGCAAGAGTTTTGCATCCAAAAATGAGTGAAGAATCATAACCATAGCTGCACTACAATGATTACAACCTCAACCTACTAAATCTACTAAAATACACTAAGCTGCTGCTCTGTCTGTACAGGGCTTCATTCACGGTTTCAAATCTCTTTGGGATACTTTGAGCCTAAAAGATGCTATGGAAAACCAAATACTTTTCCATGTTGTCCTAGTATATTATATTAACAAGCCACCCAGAAACAAATTGTGCCCACAGATCAGTGTATGGGAGACCCCTCTATCCATAGATCCTTTGTGTTATCCTACAGAAGCCTTTTCATGCTGTCCTACTGGGGAAGAAGACGGAGACAGGGTGGACTTAGGGAGAAATGGGCAGATACATCAGCCCTTCTCTGATACCACTGAAGTTATTCAAAAAAGTTAATATATCCCCAGGTTAACAGGAATCCCTGGCTGTGCCACTCCAATAGCACCATGCTGCCAGGTAGTAGGGAACCACTGTGGGCAAAGACACAGTCTTGACACACATTGCAATTGTTGCATGTTTTTTGTTCATTTCATGCTCAGCATAGTCCTTATGATGTTTATCACAATGTTCTATGCACTTTTAGTTGTTTGTTATTACATGTACTGTTATTAGTACGTTAGACAGGTTACCCCATTTTCCAAAATGGAGTTCAGGTGCCCATCATGGCATCTGAGGCAAAGGATAACTCAGACTCCATATTGGGGAAGCTTCTTTACGGAACTTTGGCAGGAAAGAAGCCAACGGACATTTGGAATTAGTCCCAACTGGCTCCTGTAGAGCTATTTACCTCAGAATTTAGGCACACATGTCTTAAAAAAAATTAAATTAGTCTGAGCACCCGTTGCTCAGGGGCTATCCATTATAGAGACAGTCAAGGTGCAGTCTTTTTCCATGGCGTCGGATCTTCGGATCAAGACCACCACACCAGGCAATCAGATCAAGATCACCAGCAGCTGTAAAGACATTAAAGACTGTTCACATCTAGTCACTTACCTTAAACATTGTGGTGCTCCTGAGTTCCAACATCTTACCTTTGGGACCAGTCGCCAGGATCCCGAGGGTTCTCACCTTCGGGTCCCACTACTTCAGCTTCCAGATCCCATGAGCCCGTGGATCACTTGTGAAGACAAATGCATCTTAACCTCATTCCTGCCAGTTAAGAAAACCTAGAGACAATAAAGTATCTTGGGGTATTCTTTTGTTCTCTTTTGTTTAGTTGTTGCCGAGGTTCGGGTTAGTTGGGTCCTGAGTTTTATAGTGACCTCTGTTAAACCACAACTCACTTATTATTTGGTTATAGTTCATGATTTTTCCCTGTGCCCGTTTGTTACTTTCCTTAAATAAATCTGTTGTTGTTGTTTTGGAAAAATCCTCTCCCTATCTCTTTTGTCCACTACACCACACAAGGGAGGCAGGAGGCACACCAACTTCTATCTAACCCCAGGTGATAGATCCTGAGGTGTGTAAAGATCCTGCTGCTGAAAGCAGAACTGTAGCTGGCCTATTTACTCTGAGTTTCAGGTTAACACAATGACCTCAATGGATCTGCCAGGTTTGCAGTTGACTTTTCCAAGAAGATGGTTGAGATAACCTCCACAAGGAGATTTCCTCCATAATTTCCTCATGGAGATTTCCTCACAAACAGCCCATCCCATGGTTAAGTATAACCTGGCCCCCCATTTGGCCTAGTTCACTATGAAGCATGTTTGTAATTAGAGCCGTTACACAAACAGCAATTTTTTCACATATCAGTGGGCTTCTGAGTACCAACCACATATAGCAATAAGGCAAAGACGGGATCTTGTGTCACAATGACTAATTAAAAAGAAAAAATGATCTCAAAAATAATGGAGGTATTTTAGTGTTTGTTGCCTTAAAATTCTGCTTTTAATATTCTTTAATTTGCAATTAACATGTTTCTTCTGGCCTTCTACATCCACAAACACATGAAAAAAAATACTTCTTAAAGCCAATCCTAAGGGGAAAAAATTCACAGAGAGGAAGAAAAATACTTCTTAGTTACAGTTGCTGAGAAAGTCTGGCAGATAAACAAAAACATGATTTTTTGAGAGGTTCTGTAATGCATAGTTCTTTTTCTCACATAGATACTTATACAAAAACTGGAAAGATAGTAAAGTGCTCAGGAATTTTGTTGCCAATTTTAAAGTAAAAAAAAAATAACAGAAAAAATTCAGAATCTCAGTACTTTTAAATAAAACAACTTTCAGATAAGTTATCTAAATGCTCTTAAGATTATTTATTTATTTTATTTTATTTTATTTCCCTGAATTTTGTGACACCATAAAGAGATGTTCTGGCACTGACAAATAGAAATAGACTCAAAATTACATGGATGTGAAGGCCTGGGACATACCAATATTTTACTTTCCTGCATCGCAATTATGTACACAGCACCAATGTCTAAAAGCCACACAACAAAAGCCATTAAATATCAAAGCTAATATTGTCAAGCTGTTTGGAGTGGCTCACAAGTGGGAGTACCAGCAGCAGGGCAGACTGTGGAGAAGCAGGGCATAAACCCCAAACTGGTTTTGAGTTCTATGCTTAGGTTTCACCAAACAAGTATCAAGCACTACAACAACCTGACCATGGAATCACAGACAGTCCCCTTGGGTACTCTCTATCTTGCAGCCCAGATAAGCTTGCCTTTGTGAAGTCCCATGCACCAAAAATCACAATATTCAGGTTACTCCCAGTCCTAAAGGACCAGTTGCTTACCCCAGGGTCAATTGCAACTTAGATCCTGCACCAAAGACAACTAACTAAAGGTTTATTAACTAAGAACAGAAATAAGAGCGTTAAAGCAGGTAAACATAGCCACACAAATGAGTTACAGTCTTAGGTTCCAAACAGTAATAGAAGCTGCTGTAATGTACAAGCTCTATGTCCTTTGAGGCTAACCAGGCCAGGCACTCGGGAACTCTTGCTTATGCTTAGATATCTTCACCCCACAGAGTTCAAGCAGCATAAAGATACCGATCCTTCTTGTCAGGAATTTTGATTCCTTTCCCCTAGAGTTCAAGATGATGGGATGAGTCCACCGGCACATCTCCTCTTCATGGGTGTTCAGGGGAGCAATCAACAAAGTCTTTGATGTTTGTTCTTTGTTTTTTGATGTTTCACAATGGCTCATTTGGTTTCACTGGGCCTTCTTGGTGTGCAGGACCTAACAGCTTCTGTTGGATGCCAGAATTTCTATATTAATTAATGCTTCTTTCCTGTTTGATGACTTATACAATTACAGAGGATTACAATGCAAACACTTAAAATAACTTTATAACAAGGGGTACAGATGTTATAAGTAAGATTAATACATGCAGCATCCTGCAAGCATTTCATAAAGTCTAAACACATTTTTATAAATCTAATACCTATTTTAACAATACTAACGCACAGGTGAGCCCGACTGGGTTCCAGCTATGCATTTGTCAGTGTTCAGTGAGGCCTAGGGGCCTTGGCATGAGCTGGCAGCATCACAAATATCTCTCTAGACTTTTTTCTCCACTTCTATAATTTTTGTTAATCAGTCAAATGCAAAAAATGACAAATTTGTTGTGAATCTACAGAACAAAGCTTTAGAAATTTGCAAGACACTTTATGGTAGCAATAAATTAAAATCCAGACCAAAACAGGAAGAATATTTTTAATAAATTGGCAATGAAATATGTAACATTATTATCAGAGAACCTACAAAGAGCAATTGCAGTGTTCCATCTGTATCACCACATGAAAGTACTTGCCTATATGCAGATGCAATCCAGGCCGTGTATTCTGAAATCGCAGCTGGTAAATTAATTTGTCAGAAAATTTATACTTTTAAGAAGAAGTGGGGCTTTAAAACATAGGTTATGAACTTCAATGGAACTACAGTGAGCTTCAGGTCTGACCCAATATTTTACTTTTAATACAAAAGTGAATTGAAAGAGTTTGAGAAAAGTACCAGATTGCCAAAACTGGAAATTGCAGCCTTCTATTTATTCTTAGCATGGAGGCTAGCAGTGTGAGTTTCACCTCAATGCCTTACCAATGCATTTTAACCTTGACAGAGAGAGTGCTAAGGACAAAAGGAAAATCCAAAAATCTTTCCATGTGCAAGTGAACACATTCTGAGACATCATTTTTCTCTTTTCTTTCTTTCTCTGTTTTCTCCTTCTTTTTCCTTTTTATCATACAGTTTAAATTTTATTGTCC
This sequence comes from Natator depressus, assembly GCF_965152275.1. NCBI lineage: Eukaryota > Metazoa > Chordata > Testudines > Cheloniidae > Natator > Natator depressus. Next base: position 80,858,154 of record NC_134239.1, read on the forward strand.
AAGGAGACTAGACTGTTTTGTACCACTGGGAGAGAATCAGAAGGACTGAGATGCACCAATGCCTGAGGCCCCGGCTATGGAAGAAAATTGATTAAGTGAGATATACCCAGAAAATCCTGACAAGTCACCAACATCCACGTGCTGCAGAGGAAGGCAAAAAACCCAGAAGGCCACTACCAATTTGACCTAGAGGAAACTTCCTTCCTGACCCTATGTATGGCAATCAGCTAGACCAGGTGTTCTCATACTTCGTTGTACCGCAACCCCCTTCTGACAGCAAAAATTACTACAAGACTCCAGAAAGGGGGACTGAAGCCTGAGCCTGCCTGAACTCTGCCGGCCCAGGCTGGGGGACCAAGCCTGAGCCCCACTGCCCTGGGCGCAGGGGCCAAAGCTGAACCTCAAGGGCTTCAACCCTGGGAAAGCTGTAACCTGAGCTCTGCCGCCCAGGGCTGAAGCCTTTGGGCTTCGTCCACAGGCAGTGGGGCTCAGGCTTCGGCTTCGGCCCCAGGCCCCTGCAAGTCTAATACCAGCCCAGGCAATTTGACAACTGCTGAGCTAGACCCTTAGCTCGTGAGTAAGATCCAGCCAGCCAAATACCTGAGGAAGAGAATGCTTGGTGCCACTGCAGAGCACTGGCCCTTCTTGTCCTATCTCTGATTTCCTGGCATGGCCATCCCTGATGCTTCAGAGGAGGTCCAACCCCACCCCTCTCCCCAACCCAGAATACATTCAGGGAGGGGATCCTTCCCTGACCCCTATAGGTGACTGACTGAAACCCTGAAGCATGAGTTTTTGGAATATAAGACATAAACCAAAAGCAAGCCCCCAAGCTACTGAGCACTACCCCACAATCACAAGAAACCTTGTCATATGATTGTACTCATAAATTTGTCCAACTCTCTCTTAAAACTATTGCATTTTTTTCTATTGGGAAGCTGTTCCGGACCCTCACTTCTCTGATGGTTAGAAACTTTCTTCTAATTTCCAGTCTGAATTTGTCCATGGCCAGTTTATACCCATTTGTTCTTGTGCCAACATTGTCCTGTAGCTTAAATAGCTCTTCACCCTCCTTCATGTTTAAACCTCTGCTGCAATTTGAGTTAGCAGTTATACCCCTTCCAGTCTTCTTTTTTGCTAGGCAAACAATACAACCTCTTTTAGCCTCCTCTCATAATATAGACACTCCAATCCCCTGATCATCCTAATATTCTTCTCTGCACTTGTTTCAGTTTGAAACTGAACATGAACATGGGTGACCGAAATTGTACACAGTATTCCAAATGAAGTCTTAAATCTCCTACAATGGCATCAGTACTTCTCTAGCTCTGCTGGAAATGCCTTGCCTGATGCATCATAGAATCATATTTGCCTTTTTCACAGTTCATCCTGTGATCCACCCACACATGTATATATCTCTTGCCTCCTCTCTCGGTTCCAACTGATGATCCCACCTTGTAGCAGAAATTCTTATTATTAGACCCTAAATATATGACCTGCACTTTGTACTATTGATTTTCATCCCATTTCTGTCACATCAGTCTTCAAAGTCATCCAGAGCATCCTGTATAATATTCTGATCTTCCTCTGTATTGATGATGCTACCCAACTTTGTATCATCAGCAAATTTCATTAGCACACTTTTTGTGCCATGGCCATTAATACAAATATGAATAATATTTATCTCAAGGCCAATTGTTGAGGAACTCTACTAGCAGCATTCCTCCAGTCCAGCAGTTCACCTTTCAGGATGATTGGTTGCCTTCTTCCCTTTAGCCAGTTCCTTATCCACTGTACAATGCATGTACTAATCCACATCTTTTCTAACTGAATTGATAATTTCTCAAATGCTTTATTAAAGACCAAGTATATTAGATTTAGTGCATTTCCCTTTATCTAAAAAATCAGTTATTTTCTCAAAGAAGGAAATCAAGTTAGTTTGGCAAGATCTACCTTTGGCAAACCCACATTGCATTACATCCCCTTTTCTGTTTACCTCCCTGAATTTAATTATTCTTTCCCTCACAATTGTCCCTTGCATACTAATGAGGGCCAACTAACAGGTCTGTAATTGCCCAGATTTCATTAGTCTTCCTTTTTTTAAAGATAGGTATGACATTAGCTATTTTCAGTCAGATGGTATTACCCCTGAATAGATAGATTTATTAAAAATCCTTGATATCAGACTAGCAATCTCATGTGCCAGTTATTTCAGTATTCTAGGATGGAAATTATCCGGTCCCCTTGAGAACATTATTGTTTGGGCCATACCTAGATTATCTTTTATCTCCTTCACATCCACATTGCATAGTGGCCCACCTCATCCTTTCTTATTCTGTTTTTTATTTGCTCTTTGCCTCTTGTGTTTCTGTATCTTCCCTTCTCTGTTGCCTATTTCTTTCCTATTGCTCTCCATTCCCTTTCCCTTCATTCTACTTTTCTGCCTCTCTAATTAATTGTATGATGCATTCAAGTCTGAACTGTTTAAGACATTTCCCACCTTAATTATGGTACATCTGTCTTATCAAGCAAGTATGTCTAGGGAGATATCCTATCTCAGTATTTCTCTAAACTTCCCTTTTCTTTTATGTGTACATTGTATGTCCTTTTTCAGATTTTACTATAATTTAAATCTCTTTGACTGAATCATATTTAAGGATGAAACTCTTGATAAACATTTAAGAGTTACGAACACAAATGGGGCACTGCACACTAACGTGTAGCTCCGGCTGCATCCCAAGATGTGCTTAAAATGGTCTGAAAAAAGTGGAGGGGGGTTGGGGGGGGGTTTACCATGATCTGGGAGCAGCAGCTTTGATAAAACAGTGCTTAAAGTTCATCCCCAGCTCAATAAAAAAAGTGTTTTTGTCTGGGTCTGCAATCCCCCACCCCCAGCTATAAGCACCAGTCCTAAGCAGAACACAGATTCCAGTGCGTAGAAGAATCCTTGTCTCATTTCAAGAGGAATTAGGGAGACTGTAAGCCTGGATGCCCTATCTCAGCAGACACAGTGGCAAGGCTGGAGAGTTAGGGGTTAGATGATAAGATATATGAAATCCTCCATAAATAGAGACTCAGATTTTGTGCTGACAAGACCATATACGGAGGCTGGTAATTTCATATGTTCGTCACAAACTGTAGGCTGATGTTGCCACTTCAATTGGACATGACACATTAGATGATGATTTATCTTGAGAACTAAAAAGAGAATGCATTCGTATAAAAAAGGTAAAACAAAAGAGATTTCTTATGGCAATTGTGACTCCCACTCACAATTCCTTGTATCCTACTTGGATAAAGTACAGGGAGAAGCGTATAGGAGCAGATTGACTCAGCACTTTACTACCTATATTCCAGAGAGATTCAGACAGACTGATCTGTGGGCTCTGGTTAGCTACCTCTCTCTCTTTCTCCCTCTCTTTTAGACCTCATGTTTTTTTTCATTTGCAAAGAGTGAGGCTGACTGCAGGTTAAGCTGAACAAGTGGAACTTCACCGAACCCCGTGACCTGCTCAGTCCAGGTGGCTGAGTTGCTTCCAGCCTAACTCTGCAGCCACTTTCCCTGTTTCACTGGTGTCACCTCAATAAAAGCCCGTCAAAGGAACACTGGCCCTCTGACTCCAGTTCCATTTGTTCTTCTTAGCATATGCACAGTGTGCCTCCGGTGGCTTGTGACCAGGATTCATCACTGAATTTGGTCCGCTGGTTGGATCATTAGCTTCCCCGGCCCATGCTGGGTACTGACGGGGAGTGTGATGCAAACGCTGATCCATGTCCCTGACCCCAGTTCCACTGATCATGATATATCTGCCCTATTTTTACAAACATTTTAATATAAATATTTTAAAATACATAATTGACACCCTGACCCCTATCCTGTTTCCCTTCAGACAGAGGTTGCTAGCACATAGGTGAGTTAGAGTCTTATTTTTACCACAGACTCAGCTGGTTACATAATCTTTGAGATAGTTTGGTCTCCTCAATGGGTTGCCACACCAGCAATGACCTAACTCTGTCTCCCTGTCCCTTGTCTCTGAATCTACCAAACTTTCTCTGGAGTCTCCCTCCCTTTGGGGTTTGCCTCCAGTTGGTTCTTGGTCTCTCTGTTCTGTGATAATTTCTCTATCTAGGCTTTCCCTGGATGTTGTGTCTACTAGCTCATGTCTCCTGTTCCTTTAGAACACTTGTCCCTCTTGAGTAGTGACCTCATCTGAATTAGGTGCCACTACATCTCTCACAACTCCTTTAGTCCACTCCTGGGGCCTCTCTAATGGCTGGATTCTCACAGGAGTGCCTGTCTCAAGGGGCCAATAGGTCCTTCAATTGTTAGCCATCTCCTCTTGGTGGGGTCTCCATTCTTCTGGCTGCAACAGTTCTCCCCTCATTGGGTGCAGGGTTTTAGTCCCTGTGCTGGACTCTTTTGGCATCCCATGATGGAGTATTCCTGTGTGTCAAAAATTTTACCAAGGGATCTGGACCAGAAGAAACAGCCTTGTGAACAGCCTCTTAGCTGTTTTCACAGCTGATTCCACCTTACCATTCCTCTGTGGGTATGCTGGGGGTGGGGAGGAGGAGTGGTGGTCAAAATCCCATTTGCTCGCTTATTCATTGAATTCTTCTGAGGCAAACTGGAGTTTGTTCTTGGTGAATATGGTGTCCAGAATGCCCTAGCTCACTCATGGGCCGAAGAGGACTGTGCCCAGGGGCCCTGGTCAATTTGGGGGGGCCCTGGAAAAATGAGTGCCAGAAGCCTCTGCAGAAGTCATGGGGTGGAAGCCCTGAGCAGGGGGCCCCAAGCCCCAGCAGAATCCGCAGGGCTGCTGGAGCACCGGAAACTCTCTAGAAGTGGGGGGGCCCACTGGCACCTGAACCATGCCCGCACCTTTAGATGTGCGTGCCCGCCCATCCCCAGATGCTCAGTAGGTGCAACTATAAAATTCTGACTTTCCATCATGATCAAATCCCTGGCTTGAGTGGCTGTATTCCTCACGAAAGGTCTGCGGTGCTTACCATCCACCATCACAAACCGAAGTTGGTACCCTCTGTTATTTTTTGGGTTAGTTACCATGAGATCACATTTTCCTATGGTCTTCATTGTGCTATCATCGTACATTGTTAGATTGTGCCTTCTTTTTGTAATGGTCATGTTTGAGTCCAATTCATCCCAAGGAAACACATTGCAGGAGGCCTCGCTATCCAGCTGAAATTGCACAGGTGTTTCCCTATTAACACTGTTAAATGGACAAAGGTTGGTACTGTGCCAGGTTGCTTTTCTGTCCGAACAACCTTAACCTGATATGCTCTTCAGCCTTGTCTACACATACACTGTTGCAGTGGTGCAGCTGCACCGGCGCAGTTGCCCAGATGCAGCACTTAGTGAAGATGATACCTACAATGATGGGAGAGCTTTTCCAATTAGCATAGGTACTCCACCTCCTTGAGAGGAAGTAGAAGGACTCCCGTCAACATAGCTCTGTCTAAACTGGTTCGTATAACTGAGTGACATAGTTACACTGACATAAGTCTGTGGTGTAGACCAAGTCTTGGATTCAAGGAGAGAGTCCTGATGTCATCACCGCTGTCTGATGTGCCAGGCCCCTCTTATAGTAAGTCAGACTGAATCTTTCTGAGACCTTCCACTGCTCTTGAGCATATTGCCAAATGATTTAATCCTTTCCCTTGAGGCTCCCTCTGCATGCTCCCTGTCTAAGCTTCTGTCTAATGTGAGATTTCCCTTTCCTGGAGTACTTGCCCCTGCAGGTGGGGATCTCAAGTGCCACAGACTATCCTGTCCTGAATCAGGGAGTCTGTCAAGTCCCCAAAATTGTATGTAGCAGCCAGTGTGCATAAGGCTGTAACATAGGGGTCTATTTCCTCTCCTTCAGATTGGTTTTTGGTCTCATTCCACAATTTCTTTCTGCCTGGGGGAGCAATAGGTTCCCAGAGCTCCTAGGCCTTCTGTGAGTCTTAAGACAGTGGTGAGCTGCAGAATGGTGCAGACCTCTGCAATGTTCCACAATAAAAGGAAAAGTAACAATTTTACTTTCCTGCTGTTGTTGTCCTCCTGCATGGCCAAGTGTGTGAACAGCTCAAACTCCTCCTTCCACTAGGGCCATTGCTGGACCAGGTTTGTGTCTGCAAATTCCAGGGCTCCGGAGCGCTTCAAACTGAGTTCCATGGCCCACTCAGCCAGCTGCTGTGCTTTAGAGAACGGACAGCTCAGATGCTATCTTCATGTTCCATTTGTAAAGAGTGAAGCTGAATGCAGGTTAAGTTGAAAAAGTGGAACTTTATTAAATTCCATGGACTGCTTTGTCTACAGACTGAGTTGCTTCTAGTCTAAATTCCTGCATTTCCCAGGTTTCCTGGGTTCCCCGTGTCCTGGCGTTCTTTCAATAACATTCCCTCAAGAGAAGCTGGGGCCTCTAGCTCCAGTTCCGCTGATCGTGATGCAATGCTGTTCTGAGAATTGTAGTGAAGTCTCTGTTGAATTAATTTAGACTTGAAAAATTGCAGCATACCTGTAAATCAAATTTTTAAGCTTAATTAATTAATGGATTTTGTCAAACTGAATCCAGACAGTGTCTGGAAAGAAAAATAAACACACTGAAAATAAAGAAAACATTGTGTTAGATAAGCTGCAGAAGGGATTTCTACTTTTGTTGTGTTTAGAAAACATGAAAGTTAGATGTTTTTGCTTACATTCTTACTGTCAAATGTCATTAAATGGAGTAAACAGTATAGCAAAAGGAAAGTGTATTTGTCAGACAATGTGTATAAACTGTTAATGATAATTTGAGGTTGAAGTTTGTCCTGTTTCCTTTTCCTCAGTGCCATCCATGTTTTTAGAACTGTCTTAAGGAATAGCAGTGCTTTTTCTTTGTGCTTGTCTTTAGTCCCTATATAAGTGTATTATTATGACACACACGCATTTAATCCCCCAAATGTTTTTAATTTTGGTCAGCGCAACATATTTCTCAAGGTAGCCTCTTTTTTACTTCACCCTTTAGATTTAACGACAGAAGAATATCCTGTGACAAATTCCTTTGGTAGATTAAGTTTGTTTCAGTGGCCAGATTATAAAGAATAGGTTGACAGAATACAGAGGTGGAAGGGTGTTACATTGCAGAGAAGCTAATATGGTGGAATTAAGAAATCTAGCGTAAGATTTTCACCCTACTTCCAGCCATTTTATGTAAGGTAAAAGGGCTGGAAGGGCATAAACAAAGCCCTAAAAACCCTGTTTCTAGCCAGGGCAGGCACTGTAGAAGATCACAAGGCTATCTGAGGAGGAACCCATGTGGACGGGTCTGGGAGCTTGAAGCAGAGGCGATGCACGTGTGTGGGGGGGCGGGGGGAGGGAGACGTGGGATCACATGTCCCCCCAGATTTGCTCCTTGGCTTGTACTGAGCACGCTCAGTAACATCTGCTGAAGCCATTGCCCTCACTCTGCGTCCCCCCGTCCTCCCCGGCCCGTCGGCAGGTATGGGTCATCTCTGCTTGAGTGGTATGTTGGGGCCAGGACCACAGTCCTCGGTGCCACAGAAGTTTGTGGCAATACTGTAGTCCACAGGGCTGCCTAGGGAGATTGCCAAAACTTGGACAGGCCCACCAGGCTGTCTAAATTATGCTGAGGACCTCCCCAGCCCCAGTGCAGCCTAGGGTCATGTGAGCACAAATTTTCCAAAGATTACAAAGTTAATGGACTCTCATGAAAAATGCCCTATCACTAGCAGCAACCTCTCTTTTATACCAAGGGGGCTGCAGCTAGTACATCTTCATTCATGGCAGTTGTGGCAGTATGGCACAGTGCCAGAGGCCATCTCCTGAAAATTTGTATTTATTTAATTGGACTTATAAAATGATAAAAAAGTAACCATCCAAAAGCTCTGGATGTTCTATGATTAAATACTGATCCAATTTTATAGATCTTGTACATTCCTTCTCCTTAAGTAAATCAACCATAAGAAGCTCTGGACCTGTGTAGTTTAGGTTGACGCTTTAACAGTCAAAAAACACATCACTTCGAAACCAAGAAGCAGCCAGTGCAAATGCCATAGCATGGGCTCCCTTGGAGGTGTATCACATACTAAGTGAGTTGCTACATTCTGCACCAGCTTCAGTTTCTGGGTTGACTTTAGGAGGATCCCGTTGAAGAGTGTGTTGATGTACCCTTATCCTGATGGGATAAAAGCATTGTTCAGCAGTATGGTCCACGTCTGCTACTCGACAAAGGTGGGGAAAAAATGAAGCTTTTCCAGACATGGCTGCTATGTGATTAACAGCAACGCCAGACGTTGAACTCTAGCAACAAACAATAGACACTCACTCTCAGTATTGTCAGAAACAATTCTGTATGGAGTATAAGGTTAACTAGGTTATAGTAGGCCTTTCCATCTTTAAGCTCTGTGGTTCACTGTTTACAGGATACAGAAATATTCACTTCTATCATCTGTCCTGCTCACTGATTCTGTCTTCTGTCCTGCTCATACGAGGACAGTACGGGAGGTAAGTGGCCAACATACTGGTGACAGTACACTGCAGCAACTACTGAAGTTAATGGACAGGCTCCTATTGACCATATCGCCATTTCCTTTGACATATATTATGGACTTGATCCGCCTTTTCCAGTGGCTGGCCAAGCAAATGATAGCAAGTGAACTGAAGCTCTAGCCAGACAAAATTAAGATGATAGTGGGTTGGGGAAAACAGCTAGAGGTAACGGTGGAAGTGAAATCAACTTCTTAAATTAATGGAATTCACACACCTTTTATTTCTAAAATTTGAAATCTAAGGATTGTACTGAATACCTGGTTGAATCTGAGCGCCCAGCAGTAGCCAAGAAGCCATCTGCATTTGCCTACACAACTGTAACCATTTGTTAAAATAAGTTAGTTTAGTGTCTCTCTTGTTTTCTGCATACTTTCTCTTTTTTGCACCATGTTAATTGACACTTTCAATGTCATAGATCATTAACACACTGCAGGCTCCACTTGATTCCTAGAAAGATAGCCATATAATCAAACAGTAAGCGATAGTGTTGAACCAGCTGTTGTTGACTGAAACTGGACTACTTTTGAGAAGGCAAAATTAATATGGTAGTGAAATCGTGATTAAAATACTTTTTAATTTGGTCTTCTCTTAGGCCTTGGTTCAGCAAAGTGCTTAAATGGAAGTCAATGGAATTATTTGTATTAATAAAGTTATGCATGTGCTTAAATGCTTCCCTGGATTGGAGCTTTTTAACACAGAGTCCTTTTCAAGATACAAATTTCCCCTTTTTTATCAGAAAATAAACAGAAATAGTAAGCAAAAGATTCTTGCAGAGCATATGCCCTTGCAATCTCAGTGCATTTCTTCTGATAATGCTTGGCATAATTTTTTTTAGGTTTGTATCTTTAGCATAATTACACAATGATTTTTAATGGAAATTGTAAAGAAGTATTTTACAAAGGAATGGCATATTTTATGTGCAGTTATATGTAAATTTACTGTTATAAATATGCAAGCTTTCTCCCCACATGGGTATTTGCTTTAGGATCACTGTGATAAATGCAAACAACACTCTTATATTATTTATTAGTCGATTAGTGAGATATATATCAGCAATTGTTATGCCTCTCTGTAGAATTCCCTACTAGAATATACTCTGACTACTGGCACACAGTAAGAAAATATTATACTGTAAGAAAGCTATTAAGATGATAATAAAACGACCGCATTTCCTTTTTTCGTAATAATGATAATCTCACTGGATATTGAAGAAGGAAGAAGCTCCATATGTTACATTTAGACATGTGAAGGAGTCAGCTCAGACCCTATATACCCTAGCAGCTAAAACTGTACAAGACACTATTCATTAAGCATCAAATACAGAGACCCTACCCTAGTAGTGAGATGAATGCTGGGGATATCTGTCATGGGGCTGGGGAAGGACTTTTGTACCCAGGCCATAAATCTGCTTTCAATGACTACTTCAACCAAATGGCTAGAATGGGGGCAAGCAAATAGGAAAGAACCAGTTAATTTACAATGAAGATCAATAAGTCAGTAGTATGCATATGGTAAATGATTTGGAATAGGACTGCCCGTTTTAATTCCAAGTTTTCTTTTTTCCTGTGCAAGAGATTCTTGTTTACTCATCTGTACTGATGTGTGAATATTGCTTGTGGATCCCATATCCTATTTCTTGACGTACACAGCAGCTTCCCACTACAGGGATGAGTGCTGGGGAGGTACTCAGTGAGATTACTCAGGAAAATATATTTCATAACTTTTCTAATTTAGATTAATGGATTTTAAGGACATAAGGGACCACTGTGATCATATAGTCTGACATCCTGTATAACACAGGCCATAGATCTTCCACACAATAATTCTTAGAACATATCTTTTAGAAAAACATCCAATCCTGATTTAAAAATTGTCATTGATGAAGAATCCACCACAACCTTTAGTAAACTGTTCCAGTGATTAATTACTCTTACCATTAAAAATGTACACTTTATTTCCAGTCTGAATTTGCCTAGCTTCAAATTCCAACCACTGGATTGTGTTATGCCTTTCTCTGCTAGATTGAAGACCCCATTATTTAATATTTGTTCCCCAGGGAGATACTTATAGATTTAATCAAGTCACCCCTTAACTTTCACTTTGTTAAGTAAATAGATTGAGCTCCTTGAATCTATCACTATAAAGCATGTTTTCTAATCCTTCTTTCATTCTCGTGGCTCTTCTCTGAACCTTCTCCAATTTAGCAGCATCCTTCCTGAATTGTAAGCACCAGCACTGAACAGAGTATTCTAGCAGTGGTTGTACCAGTGCAAATAGAGAGAGAAAATAACCTCTCTACTCCAACTCGAGATTCCCATGTTTATGCATCCCAGAGTCACATTAGCTCTTTTGGCCACAGAGTGACACTGGGAGCTCATGTTCACCTGATTATCCACCATGACCTCAAAATCTTTTTCAGAGTTATTGCTTCCTAGGATAGAGTCCCTCATCTGTAAGTATGGGCTTTATTCTTTTTCCTAGTTGCATACATTTCCATTTAGCTTTGTTAAAACACATTGTTTTCTTGCTCCCAGTTTACCAAATAATCTAGTTTGCTCTGAATCAGTGACCTGTCCTCTTCATTATTTACCACTTCCCCAGTTTTTGTGTCATCTGGAAACTCAGTGATTTTATATTTTTTTCTAGGTCATTGATAAAAATGTTAAATAGCACAGGGCCCAGAATCGATCTCTGCAGGACCTCACAGGAAACAGACCCACTCAATGATGATTACTTGTTTCAAGTTTCATTTTGAGACCTATTATTTAGGCAATATTTAATGTGTTTCATTAATTTTATATCATTCTAGTTTTTTAATCAAAATCTCATGCAGTACCAAGACCAATGCTTTACAGAAGTCTATCATGTCAACACTATTACCTTTATCAACCAAACTTGTAATCTCATCAAAAATGACTCATTTGGAAGCTTTTCTATTAAGGACGAGAGTTTCGATTTTCATTCCTGGTTCATGCCTGGTTAAACACCATTTAACTATGTGGTAATAACTAAATGCCTCTCTGACAAAAGGAAAAGTATCCCAGGTTAAGCAGATCCATTCAATTAAAAAAATTACTTTTTTTTTTCTTTACTTTCTGTCTCCCAGTTGCGTTGTTAGATTTTTTTAACTCCGATTTTCCAGCATATTCTAGCCTGGCATATGATCGTCTCTGGAAACATAAAAAAGCTTGGTTTAATTTTGGCAGTCTCCGAGTGGTAGAAGGAGCCAAAATCAGGCTCATAATGGAAATCAGCCTTCACTATATATATTCTGAATAGAGAAAATGTAATCCATCCTAAGCGTTAGTAGGCTTTAGGAGATACATAATAAATATTTTGTACTGCATAAGAAAAGAATAAGCTGAAAAGACAGATATGATTTAAAAGACCCAGACATTAGATTGTAAACTACTCACATGCTTGCTGTTTTGTGAATGCAAGCTTTCTAGACCTCTTCTCCTTAAGTAGTCAGAGAAATGCTTAAGGTAGCTGCTGTGTTGATTTTAACATACATGGCGGGACAGTTTGTAGTGATTTTGACCCAGATCAGTAGTTTTGATTAAATGGGTGATAAATGAAGATAGTTATTCAGCCTCCTTTAGCATGAAAACCCAACAACTGGACAAGCTGGTTCCCCAGTTATATTAACAGGTTATTGAGAGATCCAAAAAAAGTCTTATCCAAGGATTTTGTAAGGAGTGGAAGACAAGAAAATATGGAAAACTGGTTTCACAGTAGAGATGTTAAAATAAGATAAAAATATGACAGATACTGCCAATGCACGATTTTTGTTATATATGTTATAATAGTAAAATTGAGCCCTGACATAGTTGTTTGCAATTGACCACACAGCAATCTCCAAATTTTCAGATATTCCTCTTTCCACAGAGGAGATGCTAGTCTCACTTAAATGTAATTCTTTGTCAGACTTTTCCACAAACATTAAGGAAAGCTGTCAGAATAATTGCATGAATATTATCGGAAGTATGTTAAAGAACTCCCCAAATGTTTTACAGAGGCTTAACCTGCACAAAAGGAAGCATGAAATGGCTGCCAATGAGCTAGAAAGTTCTGGGAGCTTTCTGGGACCTAGGGAGCAACGCTTGAGATAGCTCCGGAGTGGGGGTGGAGGCACAACATATTTCAGGGAAAGGTATTGTGTGAGCTGTGTTTGACGAAGGAATGAAGTCCTCTGCACCGGTACAAAGCGTTCTCTGAGAGTAGAAACAGTTGCTTTTGAAGTCTGTTGCTCCTACCTATTAGACTCTGGTGAGATGGGAGAGGGGCGAATGAGACAGCAGACAAAAGGAAGGACACAGCAGAACTCTTTTTTGGAGGGAACACAGCAGTAGAGCTCAGAGGGAACTCTCCAGCCAGTGCTCTCTCCCCGGGCAGGAAAAAGAAGGCAAAGCCTTTGAAGGATCCCTTGGCACAAACTGCCTGCTGTGCCTTGAATCTCATCCGCTATTCCTGTCCGGAGAAGCTTTTTCCGGCTTGCTGAGAGAAAAGGATTGACAGCTCAGATTATAATCACTATTCTAAATCCTGTGGTGAATTCCTACCAGTGTGCATCTGTTCTTCAGATACCCAGTAGACTGACTCACATAGTACTTTGGGGAGTACCTTAGGGGATACCTGCCCTTGCAGCCATCATCTAGTGGTAAATTTGGTTCAGAGAATTCTCAGGGGAAAAAGAGTCTGTGGTCTGGGCTTTGCTTTGTATAGGACTCAAATGCCCTCAACTTCAACATTAGATCCCTTTGTTGGACTGTGTGTTTATAATAAGTACAAGATTCCTGCAATTGTTTGACTGTTCCTCATGTATTAACTTCATTTTCCAGCCACTTGTATGGCAGCACTAGGCTTTAAGAGAACCCACAAAGCTATCAGTTGTGCATATGCGGGATGACTTTCTGAGGCCTCAGGCCCCTGGTTAATGAGTAGCCAGGGACATGGGAGGAGGGACTGGTTTCTTGACTCCTAAGAGAACTACTGAAATTGTTCTTGGAAGTAGGGTGACATCTACTGTATGTAAGTCCTTATGAGAGCTGGAGACACCACTTTGATACTTTAAATGATTGCATTACATCTAGTGGCCACTAAACAGAAAATGTCAGGTCAACAACAATCCCACATACCAAACCCAGGCCCCTTATGCTCATCAGCTAGTGGAATAGGGTTACACTGAGAATTACGTAACCTTAACTGGGATGAGGGATGACTGGTCACAAATAAAATCTAGAAGAACAGATGTTGCTCATTATGTGTTGTGACCAAAAGGTTCAAACTTGGTTAACATTGCAGTCAGGCTCTGAAATCCATATTTAGACTTTTAAATTAAACTGGCCTGATTTTCAAAGGTGTTGAGCACCCACAATCCCAAGTAGTCTTAATTAACAGTTAAATTATCCAAATGGAATTAAAATGAATAAAACTAATAATGTCGTCACTCTAGTTTCTATTATCAAAGTAATATGCAGATCAAGTTTTCTCTCCCATTGAAAATTGTTTACATCAGAAATAAAGAATCATGGAACTGAGGTTACAGAACGATTACTTACTTTAAAGCTGTCGTCCCCAAACTGTGGGGTGTGCCCCCCAAGGGGCTGTGGAGGAATATTCAGTGGGAGAGGTTCATGGTGGGGCATTGGTCAGCCCCCAGAGGGGGCAGGGAGGGAACGCTACTCAGCTCTGCTCCATCCCCAGCCCAGCTCCGCTCTCAGCTCTGCTCCTAGTTCCGCACCCCGGCCAGCTCTGCCCTCATTCCGTCTCTGCCCCCACACCAGCACTGTCTCTAGCCCCAGCTCCTGCTCCATCCTCGGTTCTGCCCTTATCTCCACCTTCAGCCCAAGCTCTTCTGCTGAGCCGTCTGTGCAGTAATGGGGCGGGGGACACAGATTCCATTACTGGAAAAGGAAAAGTTTGGGCACCACTTCTCTAAAGGAAGGAATCCCACAACATTTTAAGTTTCCTGCATGAAAGATTTTTTTGGGGTATATTTCATTTTGGGTCTCTGAAACACATTGCATCCTGTATCTGGGTTTTGGTTGATTGAGAAATAGAGGTCCAAATTGTGCTCTCAGTTACACCTGCATTAATCTGAAGTAACTCCTTTCATTTCATTGTAACTGACAGCAGAATTTGACCCAGCAACTTGTTAGAAGTGCAGTTATGGTCAAAAATGTGACTGTAAATTTAGTAAAAAGAAAAGGAGTACTTGTGGCACCTTAGAGACTAACAAATTTATTTGAGCATAAGCTTTCGTGAGCTACAGCTCACTTCATCGGATGCAACTTACTTATTCATCATCTGCTCCATGTGTTTCTGAGTCACCTCTAACTGCTTTACTGACAGAAACAAGTTTTCACTCCAGGTATCACTTACAGAGCTAGTACAGCTATGAAAGACTAAACTGGGATTTCATTGTGTCTCAGTTGCACGAATAAAACCCTTAGCTAAATTCTGACTGCAGAATCTTAAAAATTGGCCACAGTGCAAAAGTGAAAAAAGGACACAGCCTGATTTTTGTATTTCAACTTGAGTCCGAAGAGGTAGAAAACCCATCTTTTACAGTTGTAAATAGAGATGCTTCAGAGCTAGGTTTAAAGGCATATCCCTGTATTGGTGGTGGCAATGGTGGAGGAGGTACAAGCATTTATCCCTCCCAATAGGAAGTGGCATAGCTATATAAAGGTTTTTTCTTCCATCAAATACTGGTTTACGATCCCCAAAGATCTGTATTTTAAAGTGCTGGACCATATGCTCAACTATTTCTCGGTTACCAGATTTTGGTACCTCTGGAAGAACAATCAAACTACAGGCCAACTTCTTTGAAATGGACATTCCTAAATTTTACATCTACCATTATGAATTGGATATAAAGCCAGAGAAATGCCCTAGAAGAGTTAACCAAGAAATAGTTGAGCGTATGGTCCAGCACTTTAAAACACAGATCTTTGGGGATCGTAAACCAGTATCTGATGGAAGAAAAAACCTTTATACAGCTATGCCACTTCCTATTGGGAGGGACAAATGCTTGCACCTCCTCCACCAATACAGGGATATGCCTTTAAACCTCCTCCTCGACCAGATTTTGGTACTTCTGCAAGAACAATCAAACTACAGACCAACTTCTTTGAAATGGACATTCCTAAAATTGATATCTACCATTATGAATTGGATTTAGAGCTAGAATCACTGAAGGAGAATAAATATGGAACACCACAATGTCATTTTTATACTGTAACATTTTGGACTATATTTGCACTTTAATATTAAAGCATGTGCAAGCTATCTAAAAATGACAGTGATAATAATAGCAATACTTATGTAACACTTTTCACCTTCAAATTGCTTTATGAACATTAACCACTTAGAGAACCTACTGCTTTCTTTGGAAGCTTAATCTCAGACTATTATATAACAC
Source organism: Natator depressus (assembly GCF_965152275.1). NCBI lineage: Eukaryota > Metazoa > Chordata > Testudines > Cheloniidae > Natator > Natator depressus. The sequence goes on from NC_134239.1 coordinate 80,874,134, forward strand.
AAAGGCAGAATTTTACCTTAGAATCCACGATGCAAATCCAATAGCTGTTATTGTTTACATAAAAAGCTTTTTTTTTTTAAATGTTATCTGAAATTTAACAATTTACTTATGGACTTCCAGGACACAGTTGTGCTTCCTTTGAATCACTTTAAAAACTCCTGCTGACTTCAACTGGGGCACAATCATGCTATTGATTAGTAAAAGTCAATCAATCAATCATATCGTAAGGACTGCCTATATCTGGCCCACAGTTGGTTTTGCATCCATTGTATGTAAATTTACTGCATAGGAAACTAAGTTGATTGAGGTTAGATTTCTTCTAAAATGTTTCTGTAACATACTGTAGACTTTTTAAAAGTATTTTTAGATTTATCTTTTTTTTTAAACTTTGTTTTTATAAGAGACCTTTCTCGGTATGCTTAAAGGCTCATATATCTCATCAAAGCAGGCGGGGCTGTATGATGTACGTTTATTAGCTTCGGAAGCTCATCTGTGAGCTCAGGTTGGATAAAAGGTCATAAACACAATGAATGTTGCTAGGTAACAGTGCCTTTTAGTCAATTTAGTTGTGAAAATGAACGGGTTTTTTGTACAAAGATAGGCTATTTGGATAGTACAATGAACAGTCACTTTATTTTGCTCTTCAGATATGTAATTTTAAAACAACAACCCTTTCCTCTGGAAAAAAAATCACATTTTCTCTTTTTGCAAAGTAGTCTACTTTAAAACATTCAAATTCAGAATAAAAAAAATGGAGCCGGCTTTGAAAAAAGATGATTGTTTGCACCTTTTTAATGAAAACATAATATTTCTGCTTATTTTTTGTCTTTTATTATTCAGAATGAGAAATATTAGTGATTAGGTCAGATACACTAAAATTAAGGATCAAGGAAATAGTCACTGAAAGATTTTTAAAACCTCCAGCACTGCAAAAGTCCTTGGCACATTTTTGTGGATCTCAGGTGTTGTATTCTTTAAAAGGATTAACCTAAAAGAAAACAAATACTGTACATATTTGACTGGTCCAATAGGGTCAGAAAGTAACACTGAAAAAAAAATGAACTAATTGACAAAAACACTGTGAAAGTGGGCTTTTATCTTTTTATGTATTTTAGTTTTTGGGTTTTTTTTAAATCGACATATTCTAGTTTACCAAGAAGTACAAAATGCAATTTAACTCTTAATTTGTTGGAACTTTTACACTTTGACAGACAATTTCCTGATTTGTAATGCAGTGCAATACCTCCATTAGTTCAGGGCCTAATCCAGTTCTATGGAGTCAATGCAAGTTGGATCAGGCTGTCAGTGAATAGACACTATATTAACTGAATGGAATACTGATAATTCAGTGTTACATTCTGATTGGCCAATTCGTTCTCTTTATAGGAAACAAAACCTCAGTTGTGTAAGGACTGTATTCTATAACCCTGCAAAGAGTATTTGCATGAGTGTTTACAGGATTGATTTCTAACATTGAAGAGAGAAATGAGTTTTCCAAAAGGCTACAGTAGAGGTGGGGAAGAGCCATTATTAGCCTTGGCTCTAGGAGAGTATGGAGATCTGTTGGCCCACTTAAAAGAAATCTTAAATTCCAGATAGACTCATAGACTATAAGGTGAGATGGGACCATACTGATCATCTAGTCTGACCTCCTGCACATTGCAGGCCACAGACCCTCACCTGCCCACTCCTGTAATAGATCCCTAACCTCTGGCTGAGTTACTAAACTCCTCAAATCATGGTTTTAAGACTTCAAGTTACAGAGAGATTCTCCATTTACACAAGTTTAAACCTGCAAGTGACCCATGACCCATCCTGCAAAGGAAGGTGGAAAAACCCCCAAGGTCTCTGCCAATCTGACCCAGGGGGAAAAAAAATCACCAAATATGGTGATAACTTAGACCCTGAGCATGTGGGCAAGACCCACCAGGCAGATACCTGGGAAAAGAATTCTCTGTAGTAACTCAGAGCCCTCAGTGTCCCATCTCTGGCAATTGGAGATTTTTGCTACTGTCAGTCACTAATGGGCTACATGCAGTCCCACCACACCATCCCCTCCATACATTTATCAAGCTCAGTCTTGAAGCCAGTTAGGTTTTTTGCCCCCACTACTCCCTTTGGAAGGCTGTTCCAGAACTTCACTTCTCTGATGGTTAGAAACCTTTGCCTAATTTTGAGCCTAAACTTGTTGATGGCCAATTTATATCCATTTGTTCTTGTGTCCACATTGGTGCTTATCTTAAATAACTCCTCTCCCTCCCTGGTATTTATTCCTCTCATGTATTTATAGAGAGCAATCACATCTCCCCTCAGCTTTCTTTTATTTAGACTAAACAAGCCAAGCTCTTTGAGTCTCCTCTCATAAGGTAGGTTTTCCATTCCTCTGATCATCCTAGTTGCACTTCTCTGCACCTGTTCCAGTTTGGATTCATCTATCTTAAGCATGGGAGACCAGTATTGCACACAGTATTCCAGATGAGGTCTCATCAGAGCCTTTTATAATGGTATTAACACTTCATTGTCTCTCCCGGAAATACCTTGCCTGAAGCATCCTAGGACTGCATTAGCCTTTTTCACAGCTGTATAGCATTGATGACTCATAGTTATCCTGTGATGAACCAATACACCCAGGTCTTTCTCCTCCTCTGTCGCTTCCAAAAGATAAGTCCCCAGCTTATAGCAAAAATTCTTCTTAGTTCCCAGATAGGACAACTAGCATCTGCCTTTGACTACTCCCCATCCATAGCAGATATACTGTTGATTAATAGTATAGTCAATTGTTTGACTACACTTGTGTTTCATTGTGAAAAAATATTTCTGAAACCAAATAACCAAACTTAGCCAAATGTATTTCTAAAGACAAAGCAGTACAATAAAAGAAGACATACATACCCTCCTTCTGGGAAGCAATTCTTATCTTGCATCTTGTTTACCTTACATAGAAGGTGTGCTTTGGAAATATGCATTTAACTAGCTATATGTATAGTATGGTTTTACAAGTTCACCATCAGTTTCTACTACATAGAGCCAGTCCATCGTGGTCCATCCCTCCAGCTGCCATTCTGGCGTTGCACCTGACCCTCACCTTTCGCCTCACAGGTGGTGACCCATGGGGCGGGCCCATGTTGCTGTTTCGGGCTAGGCTTGGCTTGGTTACATGGGGGCCAGGCCACCAGATGCTCGCCTAACATCACTCCCAGGCCTGGCTCCAGGGGTAGATCCTGGTATCCCTGATCCAGGTGAGGTTTGTGTGGTCATTTTTTGGGCTTTCTTGAGGGTCTTGGGGTGGATCATTTTTAGTCAGGAATCTTCACACAGACCTGTTCACCTAGAGTGGCCCGATCAGGAGCACTAGGCTCCAGATGACATAGCCCTGGAATTCATTGGAACATGCAAGCCCCTCCACCATGGCAAGGTAATGATCCTTGGAGGGGAAGCAGGAGCTGAGTTCTCGGATGAAGCTCTCAGTTTACAGGTCAATCTAAGTCCCCATCCTCACCTATGGTCATGAACTTTGGGCAGTGACTGAAAGGACAAGATCACAGGTACAAGTGGTGGAAATGAGGATTCTCCACAGAGTGGCTGGGCTTACTTTCCAAGACAGAGTGAGGGGCTTGGCTATTCAGGAGAGCCTCAGAGTAGAGCCGCTCCTCCAGATCAAGAGGAGTCAGCTGAGATAGTTTGGGCGCCTGATAAGGATGTCCCCTGGGAGGCTTCCTTTGGAACTCTACCAGGCACATCCCACTGGGAAGAGACCCTGAGGCCAACCCAGGACATGCTGGAGGAATTATATCTCCCAGCTGGCCTGGGAATGCTGGGTAATCCCTCAGAGGAGCTGGAACCTGTTGCAGAGGAAAGGGAAGTCTGGTCCTCCCTTCTCTCCATGCTACCACCATGACACTCATCTCATAATACCATGAAGGGACAATATTGATTTGGTTAAATTAAAGAAATCTTGATAGGTAACATTCATTGTGCTTCATCTCGACAGTGAGTTTGCACTGGGTTGCCATTCTTTCATTAACCCTAATGTGAATAATCAAATTATGCAGATCAGCTTGAATACTATGTGACCTTTTCATCCTGTGATGGAGATTTGTGGAATTTTAGGTGATTCTGGTCAAAATTACCAAAGAGAACATTACAGTTCCTATTCCAAATGTTCGTATTCATCTTCTCAAAACACCTGTACTAATGAGACTGCTCGTGTATCATCATAAGATAAAGCGAAGACTGACCTATATTTTTAGGTTAACCAAAGCAGTGGTGAATGCTTGCTAAATGAGTAGGTCCAGCCAAGAAGAGTGCATTTATTATCTTGTAATCAACACATCTGCTATTGCAAGAAACCAGCTTTTCAGAGAAAGAATTGATTGGATGCACAATAAGGTCCACCAAATTAGCATACTGAGTGAATGATGGTGATGTTTACCTTAGGCCATGTCTACTGTAAGGGGACTATAATGGCATAGCTATGGAGCCATAGCTATGCCAGCACAATCCCATAGAGTAGACGCAGAGTACAGCAACAGAAGGGTTTTTTCCATCACTGTAGGAACTCCAACTCTCCATGCAATGGTAGCTAGATCGATTAAAGCATTCTTCCATTGACCTAACTGTATCTACATCAGGGAGTAAGTCAACATAGCTATGCCATTCAGGGGTTTTTCACACCCCTGAGTGCCGTAGTTATGTCTACCTAAGTTTTAAGTGTAGACTAGGCCTCTGACTCAGTTACAAGCTGAGGGACATTACTAGCTATGTTTTAGTTACTATTATCTCAGGGTTCCCAAACTGGTTTTGTGTTGGTTCACAAACTGTACAATCTATATTACATTTGTAGACATCCAGCAAACACTATTCAAAAGCTTAAAGGCAGGTTTGTTTCTCCATATGACTAAAGGAATTATATCTCCCAGCTGGCCTGTTTGCTTCTCTTCCTACTGCCTAATACAATATTTGTTAAAGTGGTATCCTTTCCAAGGGCATAAGCCATTAAGTTGTGGTTAAACAAGAGCATACATTTTAGAAAGTCATCCAATCCTGATTTGAGAAGTCCATCCCACTGAAGCCAGGATTTCACCCTCCAAGTGATGGAGAATTTACTGTTAAATTGTTCCAATGGTTAATTATCATAATTGTTTAAAATGTGCTTCTTGTTTCTAGTATGCTGACTTCCACCATTAGATCTTTTATCAGTAAATTAGAGATACTTGTTTTTAAAAAGTAGGATATCAATGACAATATTTTGTGACTTGCTGCATGAGTTACTGAGATGCTTTTTCTTCAAAGCTTAGCTTAGCTAATGGAATTTGGCTTGAAAATCAGTTTCCCACTCATTAGGCTCAGAATTGCAACAAATCAAGACTTTCTATTAATAAAATTAAAAGACAATGGCCCAAATTCAGGCTCCAGTTCTAACCACGTAACCCTATTGATATAAATTAATTCTTCAAATTGAGGGCCAACTTTTCTCTCCAATTTGTGACCTCTTGATGACTGTTTTGCTTTACATATGCAGAACCCCCATTAATGTAATTGGAAGCTCTGTACATGTAGGGGGAGAAGGATAATTTTTATGAGATCTCCTGGGTTAATCAGAAAGGAAAGTTTAGTCCTTAAATATGTAAATATGATAGATGCCATTTATTTAACCAGTGAAAATCATTCATGCAGAATATTAAATAATATAAAGAAATTTGGCAATGTTTCCAAAAGGATTAAATATTTATCTGGCTAGATTCACCGATTTTAAGCCCAGAAGGAGTCATTGTGGTCATCTGGTATGACCTCCTGTATAACAGAGTCCATCGGACTTCCTTGAATTAATTCCGGCTTCAAGTATAATAGCTGGGATTGAACTATAGGACCTAGAAAAACATTCAATCTTGATTTTAAAACTTTCAGTGATGGTGAATCTACTACACTGGTATGTTATTCCAATGGTTAATTACCCCCATTTTAGCCCTCACAGTTACACCAGTTCTGAATATTTCTCCTCTTCCTCCTTGATATTCCCCATTTATACATCCACAGATCACATTAGACCTTTTAGCCACAGTATCATACTGGAAGCTCATGTTCAGGTGATTATCCATCAAGATCTCTGTGATGGGGTGCCCCCTCCCCCCACCTCAAGGCCTGGAGGGGTTGAAGTGGCGAGGCGGGCCCATGAAGTACCCAGGCTGCACCTGAAGAAGGAGACAGGGAGCACACCACTAACTGGCAATGGGCTCAGCTAGGCAGAAACAGGAGGGGCCAGAGTAGAGCTCAAGAGCTGTGAGCAGCAAAGGGCTGCAAGGAAGTAGTCAACAGTCACTCCCTGGGAGGAGGGAACTTGGGCTGGCAAATCTAGAAAGAGGGGGAAGCCAGATAGGTAGAAAGAAGCCCAGGGAAACAGCAGCAAGGGATAGACTGTACAGCTCTTGGCTGCTTGTTATAGGGTCCCCAGGCTGGAACACGGTATAGAGGGTGGGCCTTGGTTTCCCTACCAGCCACTGGGAAATGGTGTAGGGTGTTGGAAATGCCCCTGGACAGCTGGTTCTTAAGGACTTTGATTTCCCTGAAAGGGAAGGACTTTTGTGACCTGGCCAAAGGGCCACGCCACGAAAAGGAAGCTGCAGCTCTGGGGATGAGAGGGGCCACAGAGTGAAAGAGACAAAGGGTACAGACACCACCATAGGAGGGTGCAATGCCTGGCGAGATTTAATCCCCAGAGCCACCAGCAGGAAGTGTCACAGGCAGTGAATGGACCCTGTGACAATCACTTCTTTTCAGGATGGAGTACCCCCATTCTGTGTTCTTTGTTCCTACATGTATGACCTTACATTTCACAGAATTGAAACACCCAGCTTCCCTAGTGATCCAGATCACCCTGTACTGGTGACCTGTCCTTTTCATTGTTTACTACTTGCCCAATCTTTATATTATCTGCAAACTTTATCAGTAACGATTTACATATATCCTTTTGCGTCATTGATAAAATATATTAAATAGTGTAAGGCCAACGACTGACCCATGCAGGATTCCACTATAAAAACACTTCTTTGATTATGATTTCCTGTTTAAAATTACATTTTGAGACCTATCAGTTAGATAGTTTTTAAACATTTAATGTGTGCCATGGTGATTCTGTATAATTCTAGTTTCTTAATCAAAATGTCATGTGGAATTAAGTGAAATGCCTTACAGAAGTCTAAGTATATTACATCAGTGCCATAATCTTTATCAGCCAAACTTGTAATCTCATCACAAAAAGATATCTAGTTAATCTGACAAGCTCTATTTTCCATAAACCCTTGTGAATTGGCATTATGTTACCTTCCTTTAATTCTTTTTTAACCAAGTCTCATATCAGCTATTCTATTATTTTGCCTGGGATTGATGTCAGGCTGCCAAGCATATAATTACTTCGGTCATCCCATTTACTTTTTAAATATTAGCACAACATTAACTTATTTCCAGCCCTCTGGAACATCCCCAGTTTTCCATATAAAAATAATAAAAAATTATTAAAAAGATCGTAAAAAATTATATAAAATCAACTTTAAAGGCCCAGAGAGTTCCTCAACCAGCTCTTTTAAAACTCTTGGGTGCAAGTTATATGGAAATTCTGATTTTAAAATGCCTAACTTTAGTAGTTGCTGTTTAACATCTCTGTAGTTACTCTTGTAATGGATAATATTTTTTCATCATCTTACAATATGGCTACATCATCTGGCCTTTTCCCAAATACAGAATAGAATGTTTTTCAAACATTTCTGCCATTTCTGCATTATTATTGACAATAATAAAATACAATGGCAGTTACACTAGCTAGAATAAAAATTATAAGGGCTACCAAGCCTCATGTTAATGGATCAACATGATCAACATCTGGAGTCAGATTTGTCCCTAGGGTTGAGTTACCCTACAGATATTTTTTGCCATGAAGTCAAACAGAAATATTACCCTATGGTAGATTATACAATGAGGTGCATTATGGGATATCATGGAGGAGTTTTGCTTTCCTCTGAAGCATGTGACAATAACTACTTTGGGAAACCATGATAACAGACTAGATAGGCAATGGGTCTGTTTTAGTGGGGCTATTCTTATATTTCATTCTAGAATTCTTCTCTTTCATTGGACCTGGATGGTAATTTGTTTCTGTTTTGTTTTGGGAGCTTTGGTTATTATAGTGTCTCCTCTTGATTTGTGTAGTTCTGAAGCTTCTCTTGGCTCGGTCTGAGCTTAGCACAAAAATGAGACTCTTCACTTTTGGGACAGATGCTATCATGAAATGTAAAGTCTACTGCTTTACTGACTGACAGTTTCAACATTGCTTTCTAATCTTGTCTTTCAGTCAAAAGAATGGTTTTAACAGGTTATCATTGACTTTCAACTCTGAGTAGCCCCAGAGGAGTATTACTAAGCATAGATTTTACTAAAGAATGACATTTGCCACTTTAACATTTAAAAGATAAAAATATGGTTTCTTTTTCTTTAAGCCTGCATTGAGCCAAATCATCCTTGAAAAATTCATACTATTCAAAAGTCTTCCTAGATATATAATTAGAGTCCTCCAGGTTGAGCTATACATTCAGAGTCAAGTTTTGCAGTCTTGATTTGGGACATATGCACAATTAAATAATACACAAAATACTGACTACAGAATATTTAAAGAACCACAAAAATATCTTCTGGCTTCATCACTGTCTCCCTTTTTCATATCGGATGATCATGTGTAAAACTCAAATTCTGGTTGAACTTTATATGATGATGAAATAGTTACACAAGGGCAACAATTAATTATATTAAATATATAATATTAGGGCTGTCAATTAATTGCAGTCAACTCACGCGATTAACTAAAAAAAAATCACCATTAAAAAAATTGATCACGATTAATCATGGTTTTAATCACACTGTTAAACAATAGAATACCAATTGAAATTTATTAAAATTATGGATGTTCTTCTACATTTCCAAATATATAGATTTCAATTAAAACACAGAATACAGAGTGCTCACTTTATATTTTTATTGCAAATATTTGCACTGTAAAAATGATAAAAGAAATTATTTTTTTCAATTCACCTCAGACAAGTACCATAATGCAATCTCTTTATCGTGAAAGCGCAACTTTCAAATGTAGATTTTTTTGTTACATAACTGCACTCAAAAACAAAACAAGGTAAAACTTTAGAGCCTACAAGTCCACTCAGTCCAACCTCTTGAACAGCCAATTGCTAAGAGAAACAAGTTTGTTTACATTTACAGGAGATCATGCTTCCTGATTCTTATGTACAATGTTACATGAAAGTCAAAACAGATGTTTGTATGGCACTTTTGTAGCCTGCATTGCAAGGTATTTACATGCCAGATATGCTAAACATTCATATGGCCCTTCATGCTTTGGCCAGAGGACAAGCTTCCATGCTGATGATGCTCATTAAAAAAATTATGTGTTAATTAAACTTGTGACTGAACTCCTTGGGGGAGAATTGTATGTCTCCTGCTGTGTTTTACCTGCATTCTGCCATATATTTCATTTTATAGTAGTCTCAGAGGATGACCCAGCACATGTTGTTCATTTTAAGAACACTTTCACTGCAGATTTGACAAAACGTAAAGAAGGTACCAATGTGAGATTTCTAACAATAACTACAGCACTCGACCCAAGATTTAAGAATCTGAAGTGCCTTCCAAAATCTGAGAGGGACAGGATATGGAGCATCCTTTCATTATAAAAGAGCAACACTCCTATGCAAAACTACAGAACCCGAATGACCAAAAAAGAAAATCAACCTTCTGCTGGTGACATCTGACTCAGACGATGAAAATGAACATGTGTTGCACTGCACTGCTTTTGGATCATTATCAAGCAGAACCCATCATCAGCATGGACACATGCCCTCTGGAATGGTGGTTGAAGCATAAAAGGACATATGAATCTTTGGCACATCTGGTATGTAACTAGCTTGCAACGCCAAATACAACAGTGGCACGCAAATGCATGTTGTCACTTTCAGGTGAGACTGTAAACAAGAAGTGGGCACCATTATTGCCTGCAAATGTAAACAAAATTATTTGTCTGAGCGACTGACTGAACAAGAAGTAGGACTGAGTGGACTTGTAGGCTCTAAAGTTTTACATTGTTTTATTTTTGAATACAGTTATTTTTTGTACATAACTCTACATTTGTAAGTTCAACTTTCACGATAAGGAGATTGCACTACAGTACTTGTATTAAGTGAACTGAAAAATACTATTTATTTTATTTTTACAGTGCAAATATTTATAATAAAAATAAATATAAAGTGAGCACTGTACACTTTGTAGTCTGTGTTGTAACTGAAATCAATATATTTGAAAATGTGGAAAACATCCAAAAATATTTATATAAATGGTATTCTATTATTGTTTAACAGCGCAATTAATCGTGATTACTTTTTTTAAATCACACAATTGCAATTTTTAAAAAATCGACAGCCTTATATAATATATATAACATGTTCAGCTTTAACCATGTGTGTGAGCAAGTAATTTACACAGGATTAATCACATTCTTAAAGTTAACCAGATGCTTAAATGTTTTGCAGGATTGGGACCCTATAGTAGCACCTCAGCTGTTGCGATGATCAGCTTTTTTTTTTTTTTAATAAACCACATAGTACAAACTTACAATTCCAAAAGCATTAATGAGTGTTGTGCTTACTACTGCAAATAGCCCATTGATTTCAAGCAGTCCCATTTGTAGTCCAAGGACTAGCTATTGTCAGTAAGTGCTGCATCTAGGTGTAGCTATTTGCAGTATCCAGCCCATAATATATCATTTTATTAGCAATTAACTGTTTTAGAGATTGCAGTGTCTGGTACAGTTGGTGAGAGATGCACCATGCAATAAGCACCGAACAATTTACTTGCATAAGAGAGTATTGCTATCACTGATTGGCAGTGCACTCCTGTGGGGTAACTTAACATCTCAACCACATACAGAGGGAAGGTAATATTGAAAAAGAAGATGAAAAAAGTGGCAAAACACACAATTAATATACCGGTAAATGAAAATCTTCTTCTCGGTTGCCATAAATCCACTGATCTATCTGAAAAGTTTTTCAAATTTTAACTTGTTCCAAATGTATTAAAATGTTCTTTAAACATCATTATTTTGGGACAGATTCTGATACCCGTAGTCATGTTAAGTAGAAATATAAAATCAGTGAGACCACTCATGGAGTAAGGTAGCTACTCAACCTGAGTAAAGGTATCAGAATCTGCCCCATTGTGAGAAATATTAAATACATCTTCTCTAAACCTTTCTATAGAGGAATCTTGGTAGCCAGATGTTGATTGTGTACACATTGTTTTGTGTTGCTTGCATAAACATTATAATCACATATAGACAACAGCAGAGCTACAATATTTAGAAAACATTTTTCACACCTCCTTATTAAGCAAGACTATGAAAATTATGACTCATCACTGCACCATTGTTTTTGCCTGTTTTCTTGTGCTGGTTGAATAGTCATAGACAGCTGGTAGTAATACAATAGGTAGTGCTTAGGGAATTAATGGGTGATGTATAATACACCACAAAGGTATCTGTCATCTGGAACAATAAGCACAATGGTATAAGATGTATATATTTGAAAATTGTGCTCAGATGAGACTTTCTCAAGCACAAAGACCTACCTTGACTCTGATGCAAAATTAGTTTTTAACAATTGTAAGAAGTCTGCCAAAAAACTGCTTTTATTTTATTTGTGATCCTGAGAGCATTTAAGCTACTAGGAGCAGGCATATACGTGCTCCTTTTCTCTTTGCTCCTATCAAAACAACACTGGAGCGCTTATGCTCCAGGGAGATTTGTATAGAATCTGACGCTTGTATCAGCTCTGAAAAAAACAACAAAATTACAGTCTGAGGTGATGCAAATGATATCCTTGGTGCATCTTCCCAATGCTCCTGTGAGGCTCTTGACAGCTGATGGTTGGATTAAACAAAAAGACCAGTAACTTATGACTATTAGCTCAAAGCAATCATCTCTCATTATTTCAATTACATGGGTAAATGCATGCAATCATGTATCAAATCACTTTTCCCTTTTGAAGAGGTTCCTTTCAGAGTAGGATTTCTGCCAGAAAAAATGTGCAAATATTTACACTGGTTTTTCATCCAACTGCACCTTTGTTTGGCAAAACCACCCTATGGCTACAATTCTGAGTGATATTTTGAAAAAGGGGAAAAAAGCAACAAAAAAACAAAAAGAGGGGAATTGAAAATAGTATACAGTTTGGGGATTCATTAGCAGTCTGTAAAGGAGACACCTTCCCTTACTTATTGCTACCTGACCTGTCAGTATGAATGTGGCTCTCTATTCCCTAAATCACACTACCTGTGAATAGAGCTCTGCTGGCCAATTCAAGGCTCTTTAGGCAACTATGATTGATGACTCAGTGACTAGGAGAAAATTGCTTTCAATGAATTATTCATTGAGCTATCTCTTTGCTGTTAAAGGAGCTGACAGGAAAGTTCTGACACTGCCTAAGCACAATTCACTTACAAATCAGTTACAAGGAAATATTAAAAATAGCTCAGTTGCAGCATACCAGCACAGTATCAAGTTGGGGCTTTTTGCTGTCTACATTGAACATCACAGAGACCATGATCGGTTCTTCCCATGTAACTATTGTACTAATGGCAGCAAAGGCAGTGATTAAATAGAAAGCAATGTCATTTGTGCTGGCTTTGGAACAATGTGCTGGTTTTTGAGAAGCCAAATCACGAAATTTAAAGTAGACAGTTAATCAAGCATGCAGAAATATTTAACCATTTTCCCAATAAAAATAAATACTAATTGTTATTTGTTTAGAACATTTTTTTACTTCATGAGAAGTCAGTGCCTGGAAGGAAAAGGAACCGAAGCAAATGTCTAGACTTACTCTATTTACTCTTAAATGGTATTTGCTGGAAAATATCATTTAAAAAAACTTCATGATGGCTGATAAATGCTTTGGTCTAGAATATTTATAAGAGGAAACTATTAATAGTTACAGTAGTCTTCCCAGTTTCTTTAAGAGGATGCAATTTTTTTATCACTATTGGGAATTATTTCTTTTTTGCTATAATCAAGTTCCAAAAATATGCCAAATCAAGATAGACAAGATCTCATTTTAACATATGCACCAGTATTACCATCATATCTTATGATTGCTGACAAAATATTCTAGCATCCATAGCTATGGGTCATAGGCTGGTGGATGTTACCCTATTTGTGAATATATGTTCTCGCAATATAAACAGAATTTCTTTTCTTTTATTAACACAAGCGTATTCAGATCTGTTGTTCCACTGTCCCTTTCCCCATGGCTTTGACAAAGAATAAAAATATATAACAGGGTTTGTGAATGCATATATATATATATATATTGCTACAGATCTCTGAGTAGTGAGAGGGCAATATACAGGCTTTCTGGTCTTTAACACTGAGCCCAGGATACATTCATTTGTCTATTAAGGCTATATATGCACCATACAGATGACACTGAACAACAGAAGAATTAGACTTTGCCTTAGACGTCACCCTGCTGTGAAAGCATTTCTGAGTACTATTATATTTTATTTTCAGCAGCTGAAGATATTGTAGAAGCTCCAGCTATTTGGTTTTTTAAAATGCTCTTTTTGCCATTTTCAATTTCCACTACTGACCATCTAAAACTGAGAGTTAGAGGGGGAGGCGGGCTGGTCTAGAATCAATAGTGTTGCTAATTCACAAATCAACCAGTAGGAGGGACTGTAAAATCGATGCAGAAACCTGGGTTTGCAAACTGACGTCTGCTCAGAAATTCATTTTGGTTTCCATTCTGACAGTGCAGAGCACTCATGCTACTCTACTGGAGCATATAACCAAAGCCATTACAAAGTCATCATTTGCCAATTGTTACCACAGATATTCCAAACTTAAGTAAAAGCTCAGGGAATATATGTTAACTTATTAACAGTGACTATTGTAGCTGGGTTTCAATCCCTCACGTACAAAGACAAATGCATTAAGCATTACAAATAATTGGAGGTAATATGTCTAACTTGATAACAAAATTTGGGTATAGGTGGAACATATTGTCTTCCTTGCCAGCACTTCCCCAGTATTTGAAAACAAAATAACTCTCATCTGTGATATGCAGTGTTGTTGTAGCCAGGTAGTCTGTCCCAGATATTAGAGAGACAAGGTGGGTGAGGTAATATCTTTTACTGGATTAACTTCTGTTGGTGAGAGAGACAAGCATTTGAGCTTATACAGAGCTCTTCAGGTTGAAGATGAGCTCTGTGTAAGCTTGTTTGTCATCTTTGGTTTCTTACCTAATCCTCCTTCATTGAACGAAGCTACTGAGTATCGCTCTTTAACTCATGCTAATAGAATATTAGAATTCTGCTTCATTTGAAATATCAGCCTTTATTTTTGTTTATAGGCTTTCCTATGGTGCTAACAGCATAATATCTGAGCACTTCTCAGTCATCAATTAATTTATTCTGACAACACCCCTGTGAAGTGTTATTATCCCCATTCTACATGTGGGGGAAACTAAAGGCCAAATTCAACTAATATGCATGAGTAACTTTATTCAGAGCAATAGTAACATTGAACCCATTTAATTCAAGTGAAAAATGCCAATGAGTAAAGTTATGCACATGTGTAAGTGTCTGTAGAATCAGGGCCTGTTTCAAAGCCTAAGGAAGTCAGCTGAAAGATTCCCATTGACTTCATTGGGATTTAAATCAGGCTCTTAGCAGATTGAGGAAGGTCAAAGAGCTAAGGATAGTGAACATCTTGCCTGTCCTATTCCAGTGCCATAAGCAAAAAAATCATCCTTCCCCTCTGCTTCAATATGTATCATAGTACTTCCTGGTTTATACTCTTTTGTTGTTTAGGAGATGTAGTTCTTATTTGGATAATTGTCAGTTGCTAAATATATTGCTTACAAAAAGGCAAATAGCTCTCTAGTCTCTACCATACCATAGAATGTTGTATGTATTTGATTCTGTTGGTATTCTGAACCCAAATAATTAACTAATTTTCTCTTCTGATATCTCAACCCATCTGCTGCTAAATATAAAAGCACTTGGGTGGGGGGTGGGGGGAAGGAATGCAAATAAATGGACAACGTAATAATACTTTGAAAACAGTCAGTATTGCTTATTAAAAATGTGAATGCCAAAGCAGAAATACTTGCGTATAATGAGAAGCAAAGCATCTATTTAATAGCTATTTCACAAATACTCATCAGTTTTGCATTTTGGAAAAATGGCTCCCCTAACAGTATTTCTCTGTTATTAACATTTGGCCTTTTTTCCAGCAGTAGTTCCTCATTATAGATGTATAGTGGAATAATAATGCATATTTTTTGTTTTTGCTTTTAGTTTTTAATCCAGAAAGATATGTCATATCATGTCCTTGAATGTAATATTACTCCAAATGTTCTTCTTGGTCTAAAAGCTTCTGATGATGTATTACAATAAAAAAATAAGGAAATGCAATTTCTTTAAACCAAGGGACTTTTGTGTCTGGTAGGCTTTTTTGCTGTGTTCTAGGGCACTTTCCTTGGTCCTACATTTAGGTAATTTTAGCATCTGATTAATTAGTAATTGGGGAGGAGTCAAGCTATTTTTGAGACACTGTTGCCCCACAAGTAAATCCACATTGGTGCAAAATGCATTAAAATAGCAGTGCAATTAGCACTGTACTTATGGTAACACATTTGTGCAAAATGTTAGTAAGATCTGGAAGTTGACTGTAACTGTGAAAAACCTTCCTATTGCTCGGTACTTCCTTGTGCTCAGTACTTCCTTGTATAAACTATTTACAGGACAATTAACCTTAGCTTACAGAGCAGCAGCTCTGAAAATAAATACGCTGGAAAAAGTAGAAGAAAGGCAACATGGTTAATGCAAATTAATGTAATCATGAATCCAGAAAAATAAACTATTCCACTGCCACTGTTTATTTAGTTTTGTTACTTGATATTCTTAACCTTTCTTTTTATTCCAATGATTCATATTTATTTCCCTTTTTGTTGTGAGAATATTTTGCCAAAATACATTTTTAATCATTTGTTTCTTATCTTTCTTTATTTGGCTCCTAAACCAAAATAAAACAAAAGACTGGAGCCATTTCATGATGAAATTGAGTGAATACACTAGCCCTTTTTTATTGTGATTTAAGTCTTCTTCTTCTTCTTCTTCATGTCTGAGTGCTACAGACAGACAGATTTTTAACCAGGACAAATTCAAGTACAGCTTTCAGACCAGTCAAACCCAAGAGACAGGCAGAAGAGTAGCCCTTCCTCAGCCGTTCTTCTTTCTGCATTAGCCTTCCCAACTCAGGCTCCATCGACCTGTCAGAGACATCACAGTGATTGACTGCCCTGGCAGATGTGCCGCTATAACAGGTAACCTGATCATCCAGACCCATCTGTCTCTCAGTCCTCTTCAATTCACACTTTGGGGAGGGGTTGGATTCTTTTGTTGTGATTTTTTTTTTAAATGTAGGATATCTGTATTTCACAAAAGGTTACCCTTGGGTAAATGAATGGTGATGTGCAGTAGTTGAGCTTTATCCTATTGGGAAGAACTGCCTGGTACTATTTCAGGGTCAGTGTTTAAGATTTACGTTAACAATGTACAGAGAATTCAAAAACTTGATTGCAAAAGCATGGTCTAAAACTGAAGACAGTTCTTTAGAACCACTGTGGTAATAATAGAATGATGTTTCAAAGATAACAGTTCCAACGCGAGTGAGACAGATGGGCTGTTTAACTCTGCTTAGTGAGAGGAGGGGATCTGATTCAGTGGGAGCATTTTCACGTCTTCTCTTCAGTGCCCACAGCCTGGCAAATGTTGTGACATCATTTAGCTGAACTGCTGATTTTAGATGGGACTGGAACAAGAACGGGCAGGGGTAACTCAAGCTTCATGCTGAAATGTAGTTAACTAATTTACTAGTGTCACTATTTCTGATAATTACTTTTCACCAAAATATTTTGCTGTGCTTGTGTGTAGAGGATTTCATTCTACAAGTCAACACCCCAAGTGTTGTAGCCTCACAGGATCTATCAACAGCTTCTATTAAGAGAGAATATAATCTTGGTGAGAGCAGTGGCTAACACTTCTCCTTTCTATTTCTCAGTAAAGTCTACTGTATACTTACTATCAAAGGATGCACATTGGCACAGATGACATAGTTCACAATATAAGGGGAAGTAACATACTGAAGCAAGCAAAACAAGGTAAAATGAATGACAACTGACAAAAAAGCAAGTGAACTCAAAATATTTTTTTTCAAATGAGAGGAATAAAAATATGCTAAGTGTATACATAAGCAGAGACACTCACAGAAGAGATAAATAAGTGGGGGTGGGGGTAGGAGGGCAGGAAGGAGGGGAAAGCCACAGAGACTTCCAACATATAGCTCTTCATTGCTTTTGGATCAGGGTAAAATCAAAGGCTGACATAACACTGGAGAGCTAAAGCAAAACAAAATATTATATATAGGGATTTATTACTTCTAGGAGATGATTTTTAGTATTTAACAAATTTTGGGGTTCACCCATGTTCCCAGAGTTGCTCACATAGCCCCTTACTTTAATTGTAAATGTGATTTGGGTACGTACTTATTCATGAGCCAGTTTGAAATTGTTACCCCCTCCTTCACTTAAGCTCTCTGAAAAAATAAACCATTTCAGAAAATTATTCTTCTTTAAGGCCCAATTCGTACCCATTCCACCACTGATGAGAAGGGTTTATGGCACATGATTCTGCTTCCCAGGAGATTAGAATCTGATGTAGTGTGTCCATCACTCCCCCTCCCCACCATGGGCCATGGAGCCCAGCACTGTGGGAGCTCAAGATGCAGCCACATACAGTGCTAACTGGGGCATGGGCAGACATGGGTCAGATAATTCATGGCTATGTGGATCATCCAGTCCTTCTCTCCTGTAGCTTTCTCAGTGGCATAGGAGGCTAGGATTCCAAACATCCTTGCTCTCATGTAGTTCCTAGCACTCAGATGAGAGTTACTCAGATTGGGGATGGGGTCAGGATTTGGAGCTGTGGATCTGATTTCACATCTCTTACCCAGACAAATTTCCACTGGACTTTTATGTGATAGAAGGATGCAGAGGTCTCCTATTGATGTATGACCACCATCTATCTCTATAAGTCAGTGTGATCCAATTTGAGTTCAGAGTTCCATTATGATATTATGTGATACGTACATTGGCCAGTTAACAAAAAAATACCTGGTTCCTCACATCATAACCCCAAAGCACAAGCTTGACATATTTTAATGAGAAGACCAATTGTTTTTATTGTTTATTCCTTATTGCATATGACTTTTTCTAAATGAGATTTTGTCTTGACTAAAAGGCAGGGTACTGTGCTTCAGGACATCAAGATAACAAGTATCTTAGAAATGTCAGATGTCACACCAAACTGTACTCAAAGTATCACCAAGTACTACATTATAAATCTTGAATGGTCTGAGTTTATCACATCACCTTCTGTCTCCACAACAAACATTAAAATAAATATGCAAATTTACATATAGATACCCAGTCTTTGCTTAGAAATCCATGGATCAAAGGAATGCTTGTATATACATTCCAAGTTCTTTATTATTGTAGTAGTATAAGTATATATGGGACTGTTCTAAAAAACGGTTCTGTGCTATGAGAAATGTGAAACAGAAATTCATATGGTTACATGATGATCTAAAATAGAAATGTTCGTGAACTATTAATGAACTTTCATGTTGCCATAATAAAACAAAACTGTCCCAGTCACATCTCTCATCTTTAACCGTGTAGCCCCCCCATCTTGCAAAGCGAATCATGTGGGCTGACCACTTTGCCCACACAGAGCCCTGCTGAAAGCAATGGGGCTCTTCACAAGTGCCCACAGCATTATCAGGGCAGAATTGGGATTTGAGGGGTAAGTCCTGCCCCCAGCTCCATGGCCACAGTGAGATTCCATTATGTAAGCAAGAAGGATTAGAGGAACCAGTGCAGTAGGGTTGGTGTGGAGAGGAATTGAAGCATGGTCAGGAATCGAGGCATGGCATGTGCTAATGCAGTCTTAGAGGATTTCCTTGTCCCTACTGTGGAAATCCCTACTTGGCACAGTAGGGATAATGTAGCCTTTAGCATCTAGAACTATACACTGCTCTCTGTCTTTATCCAGAATTCCCATTGATATAAATGGATTACTTCTGCATTCCTAAAACAGGAATAAACTGAAGGGAATTTGACTAAGTGGACCACCAGCATCAGTCTGTGTCTTACAGTTTGCAGAGAGATAGATGCTGCTTCTCCATTCCAATTTCACGTTACAATGTGCATCACATATTTAAACAAACATGTAAAAATAATTCTTCATTTTCATATTTATTCTTGCTTGTCCTCTTTTTGGTGGTTTCTCCCTCCCCCCATTTCAGGTGTAACTTTTGTATTAGCATCATTAGGTGTGATGTGGATACATTTAGGTTGATGTAGTTAGTGAGTATATTGTTGTAGCTTTGAAATAAATTTGAAAATGTCGTTAGCAAGTGTACTGTCATAGCTTTGAAATAAAATTGAAAATGCTTGCTGAAAAATATAGCACTCATGATAAAGTTACACTCTATTTTCATAGCTTTACTTGCAATGTTATGTTTGAAAACCACCAATGTGCAAGTAGTGAACTCTGATGGATGCACTAGGGCTGAAACTCCCTTCAGAATCCACATAAGTTCCTATGTCACATTAAATGGCCCGATCCTTCAAAAGGATCCAGTACCAAGCATAGTGCTTCCTATCATGCATAGTCATGCTGACTTTAGTGGGACTATGTAAAGTAGTATGTGCTACATTCAATAATGTTTCCAGGATGGGGGCCTACAATCTTAATATAGGGCCAGGGTCTCTGATGGTGTAACTCCCTAGAGTTCAATGGAGTCATACCAGCAGAGAATGTGACCCGTAGAACTGAAGAGGGACCCAAGTGCTTCATAGATCCTTAAGTGAATCCCTCGCACAGGGTGAAATTCACCTATTAACATAAGCACAATTTAGGGAGGTGGAGGAGGTGACTGATATTTACATCTTCCAAATTCTAATCAATATTTTATCAAAATTCCCCTTTGACTGAGGTTTTTACTATGCTCTGTTGGCCTTCCAGGGCCTTGCTTGCCTCTGTTTTCTAAAATGTAGCTACAGGGTTGCATACCTTTCAACTCTGCCCTTGTAATATTATTGCCAACTAATTATACCAACAGAAGGAGCTGAGTGCAAATTTGATTTTATCAGTTTAAAATAAGAAAAGTAGCTTGCACTTATATTAAGAGTAAGTTCTGTACATTCAATTATTATTAACAAGCACTCCACCTACTGGTTCAAATTATGCCAGGCAAGTGATTGAAAAATGTCTCAAAGACATTCTAATAAGAGCTTTACTGTATAATATACAAACATTATGGGCCCCAAAATATTAAATGTTTATATATCTTTTATGCTTCCAAATCAGGGTGTTTGCATGACTTTAAATTGCTGTTCACAGTCATTAGAAGGATTTCTTGCATTTATTTTCACAAATTACCATCCTAACAGTAGAGTTTCCCAGCGTTAGCTCTGAACGTGAGATGAAGCTGGGTCAATAAAAGGCAAGACACAGATAAAGAAACCAGAGGCATTTTCAAATTCTAATAAGCACTTCATACACAATAATAAGGGATGGGATTTGGTAGGAAGGGAGGGGTATTTTGTTTTTTTCAAAAATGAAGACTTGCATAGTAAAGAGCAGCCCTTGAAAAACTTGTGTAACCATTGCTTCAGCTCTGAAGTTATCATTTTCAAGATCCTTGGTAGAGGGGGAGAGAAGGGTGTGTTGCAATGGTTGGTAACGTAACAAAATCAGGACAAACCGAACTACGCCTCCCATCCCAAATACTCACACACACATCAAGAAGCTCTTTCCCTTTATTTTTTCATACAGCGTACTAGACTGTTATTTGCATATACTATTAATCAACATAATGGGCTTAATCCTAAATTCCTTGCATACCTATATCTCCCAGTGAAATCAGTGAGAGATCTGGGTGCACAGGGAATGCCTGATTTGACCTGTTATTGTTTATATCAGTCTAGAAATAGATAAAATAGCAATTGATATGGCCTAATACAGATGAAAATCAGGGATTATAGGATGTCTGTGAATGAAAAGCACAAAATAACCATATGAGACTGTGGTGCTGAAGAGTATACATTGTTCTTATGGGTACATGACTGCTGTGCAACATAGTATATTCCTTGGGCAGTCATCTGCATTTTATGATCAATTTTCTGCCATGTATGGTATTAATAATGAGCTGTTTTAAGTGTGCTCATTTTCATTAATCTGATGAGGTCTTCTGCTTTTAGCAACTTTCATGTAGTGTTAACTGAAACAAACACTGATACAATATGGTACCATGTGATAGAAAAAAGCATGCATTAAGGATTGAAGAATGTCTTTCCTGCTCATTCCAGCTGCTGTTATTTAATACTGTTTTGAATCCTGACAGAATAGCACACGTCAGTAACAGTAAATACAATTGTTCATCAGTAGGACCCTTGCATACAAACCAAATCTGAACAGAGAAGAAATCTAATTCATAATTCCATAAATACAAAAACAAAGACTGAAGAATCTTAGCACAAGTCTACACAACAAAATTTACCTGACCCCTTAAAGCTCAGCAAAACAAGACAGAAGGTCCCCTTGATAAGCTGTATCATATATATGTTCTGAGGCTGTGCTGCCCATATGTTCATTAAAACTGTTGAATCTCAAAGTTATAATAATTTGCAACGAGGTGCCAGAACCAATTATTAAATATCATATCATCCAACAGAGATGAAATAAAAATATACAGGGTCGATTTTACTGGCTTTGACTGTTACAAAGCTTATAAAATACTTAAAATTTCAGTTTAACTTAAGGGTAGTATTAAAGACTTCCTTATGCTCGAATTTTGTTTGCAGATGAATATCATAAGCCAAATGCAGATGGTACATTTTTCTAGGAACAAAGACACGATTGCCCTTATCTTTATTGATTTGAATATCAATTTAGGAAAAGGAGATAGGCTATCATGATGTCTTCTAATAACTTAAACCTTTGTTCAAAAGAGCAAGTGACAGCCAAAAGTACAATTTAAGTGAGAAAAAAGGTAGAGTGTGATTAGATCACATACCATCTCAGCCAAATAGCTGCCTATAGTGTGGAAAAAAAAGACACTTAGGACTAAGTGTAAACAGTCATAATTTATTTACCATGACATCTCTTAAACATGAATGAATGAATGTTTTAAATACGAGTTCCCATCTCTTAGCCAAGGTCAACTGTTTCACTGTGCATTTCTTCATCCTGTGAAACCTAGAAGATGAGTTTGGGATCGGAACATAACAACTTTATGATTTTGTATTATAATCCTGATTAAAATGCTTATGTGGGAGCTGCTGAAGAATTTAAATCCACTTCCAGTCAGTTCCCAAAAAAACCCACAACTATGCTTTTGAAATTAACAATAAAATACACCTCCCACTCCAATGCAAATCTTTAAGAATCAGTTTTAAAGGACAGTAAGATAAAAGCAGAATGTTTCTTTTGTATCAGTGAGTGTATGCGATATCTGAACGTATTCTGCCTGCAAAGATCCAAATGTAATTGCCATAGGAAATAAAAGTATTTATGCCCTCAGTTACTGGAGCATTGCAAGCACAGGACCATGTTTGTCTATGTATGTTTACAGCACCTGTCAGCCGATACACGAGAAACAAGAAGAGTAATGTAAGCTGATCCCCCCTTTTGCTGAATATTTCATGCAGTCTGCTAGAAAGAAAAGCACAAACATTCTACTTTTCCAATGCTTGTCTTCCTTGCCCTCTTCTAATTTTCTCTGGGGAGGGATGGGTTTCGAACTTGGTCACTGCTAGTGCCCATTTACTTCTGGATCTTTACTTTCCAGTCTTGGCTTTCTTCCTGTCTCCTAAAACTAAATTTACTTCATTTTAGCCACCTCAGAGCAGACTTGTGTGTATATATTTTCAAGGAAATTTGATTGTCTGTATAGATTTTTAAATCAGTTTTCAGATCAAGTTCAGAAATATGTAAACTGTTGTGTTGTTGCATCAGGCAGTAGTGGAACACAGACCTCAGATGCAGATCACCCAATACTATAAAGTGATCTTTAAATGAGACAACTAGCACATAAGTAGATTAAAGTGGCCAATAATGGGAAAACAAGTGCCCATTCCAAGAGCAATTGTAAGAAATTTAAGCCTCAGGAAGTTGCATTATACATTTTATTAAATTGAGGGTATATTCACACTTATTGTGGCTTGAAATCTGAACCAGTATTTTCTGGCTTTGGTTACCTTACTTTAGGATTCCTTAATGGGCAGAAGATGTAATGCAGAATATCATATGCTTAAAGTTCGCAAGTTAGTATCTCAAAAGTTGTAATTTAATGTAAGTTGACAATTGCCCCATAAACCATTACTCTTTCACATCAGACAGTATCTGACCTAAAAGGAATGTAACAAGACCCTAGGATTCCTACAACATCCTGTTTCTTTGTCATTTTAACTTTATTTGCAACAGAAAGCACCTAATTTTGAGTGGCACTACTATTTAACATGATATAAAATGCTAGCTTTCAAAAACAGAGTAAAATCATATTTATATCTTGAACCTGCTGTTTTTCCAATAATCAAGAGAAACAGAAAAAAACCTGAGCATCCTATTCTCACATACACAAGTGAATTTATGCCTATTCAAGTTCTTCCTGAAAGGCCATCAAAAGATGTTATTACTAACTCATAAAAATATAGTCTTATCAGAGCCTGACAAGGACAAAAAGAAAACAGTGGCAGGGAAAATTACTTTGAAAACAGCATGTGGTGAACCATGCAACATATGAGGCATTGTATCCTCTTGGGGGCAAAGGAGTTTGTGGCCAGGAAGAGGTGGAAAGCCTTTAAACTCCATGGATATCCTGAGTTCCATAAACTTCCATGCTAAACTTGAGATAGCAGCATGGAGAGCCAACACTGCTGCACTGCTACCTGGCAACTTCCTCCTGGAAGCATCTTTTTCACAAGCCATGCTGCTGTTGATGTGCTGCCTATAGAGAAGTTAGCACTACACTCAGCAGCAGTAATGGATTCCACAGGAGGTAATGATGCCTGTAGTAGCTCTTCCTCCCAGGCCCCATCTCCCTCAGACATGTTGCCCCAGACCCACACAGAATCCATCCCAGAGAGTATTTGTACAGAGAGGCTTCTACCAGCTTGGGGAAAGGGAGGGACAATGTAGAGTTGATCCCACCTGCGTCCCTCTGCTGTTTTGGAGGTTGTTCTGGTGGAAAATCTCCTTTTGATCTCCTGCATGCTGCACTTCAGAGAGGTTGATGAGGTTCTGTAGTTGTACCATAGCTGCAAACAAGGGCACGGAAAATATGGATTACTATTGTTATTTTATTATTTATGTTCTTGTTTCTGGCAGCCACAGGTTGCTAGATACTGTACAAATGTGAACATTCTCCCTCATACATTTTAAGGACAGAACAGGAATGGAGTCTTAGAACTTAGTAAGTAATCTAGCTAGATATGCGTTAGATTCTGTTTTCTTTAAAAAAGGAGGACTTGTGGCACCTTAGAGACTAACCAATTTATTTGAGCATGAGCTTTCGTGAGCTACAGCTCACTTCATCGGATGCATACTGTGGAAATTGCAGAAGACATTATATACACAGACACCATGAAACAATACCTCCTCCCACCCCACTCTCCTGCTGGTAATAGCTTATCTAAAGTGATCATCAAGTTGGGCCATTTCCAGCACAAATCCAGGTTTTCTCACCCCCCTCCAAAAACCACACACAAACTCACTCTCCTGCTGGTAATAGCCTATCCAAAGTGACCACTCTCCTTACAACCTGCATGAAAATCAAAGTGGGCCATTTCCAGCACAAATCCAGGTTTTCTCACTCCCCCACCCCCATACACACACAAACTCACTCTCCTGCTGGTAATAGCTCATCCGAAGTGACCACTCCCCCTACAATGTGCATGATAATCAAGGTGGGCCATTTCCAGCACAAATCCAGGTTTTCTCACCCCCCCCCACCTCCAAAAAACACACACAAACTCACTCTCCTGCTGGCAATAGCTCATCCAAACTGACCACTCTCCCCACACTGTGCATGACAATCAAGGTGGGCCACTTCCAGCATAAATCCAAGTTTAACCAGAACGTTTGGGGGTGGGGGGAGGAAAAAACAAGGGGAAATAGGCTACCTTGCATAATGACTTAGCCACTCCCAGTCTCTATTTAAGCCTAAATTAATAGTATCCAATTTGCAAATGAATTCCAATTCAGCAGTTTCTCGCTGGACTCTGGATTTGAAGTTTTTTTGTTGTAAGATAGCGACCTTCATGTCTCTGATTGCGTGACCAGAGAGATTGAAGTGTTCTCCGACTGGTTTATGAATGTTATAATTCTTAACATCTGATTTGTGTCCATTTATTCTTTTACGTAGAGACTGTCCAGTTTGACCAATGTACATGGCAGAGGGGCATTGCTGGCACATGATGGCATATATCACATTGGTGGATGTGCAGGTGAACGAGCCTCTGATAGTGTGGCTGATGTTATTAGGCCCTGTGATGGTGTCCCCTGAATAGATATGTGGGCACAGTTGGCAACGGGCTTTGTTGCAAGGATAGGTTCCTGGGTTAGTGGTTCTGTTGTGTGGTATGTGGTTGTTGGTGAGTATTCGCTTCAGGTTGGGGGGTTGTCTGTAGGCAAGGACTGGCCTGTCTCCCAAGATTTGTGAGAGTGTTGGGTCATCCTTCAGGATAGGTTGTAGATCCTTAATAATGCGTTGGAGGGGTTTTAGTTGGGGGCTGAAGGTGACGGCTAGTGGCGTTCTGTTATTTTCTTTGTTAGGCCTGTCCTGTAGTAGGTGACTTCTGGGAACTCTTCTGGCTCTATCAATCTGTTTCTTCACTTCTGCAGGTGGGTATTGTAGTTGTAAGAATGCTTGATAGAGATCTTGTAGGTGTTTGTCTCTGTCTGAGGGATTGGAGCAAATGCGGTTGTATCGCAGAGCTTGGCTGTAGACGATGGATCGTGTGGTGTGGTCAGGGTGAAAGCTGGGGGCATGTAGGTAGGAATAGCGGTCAGTAGGTTTCCGGTATAGGGTGGTGTTTATGTGACCATTGTTTATTAGCACTGTAGTGTCCAGGAAGTGGATCTCTTGTGTGGACTGGACCAGGCTGAGGTTGATGGTGGGATGGAAATTGTTGAAATCATGGTGGAATTCCTCAAGGGCTTCTTTTCCATGGGTCCAGATGATGAAGATGTCATCAATATAGCGCAAGTAGAGTAGGGGCGTTAGGGGATGAGAGCTGAAGAAGCGTTGTTCTAAATCAGCCATAAAAATGTTGGCATACTGTGGGGCCATGCGGGTACCCATAGCAGTGCCGCTGATCTGAAGGTATACATTGTCCCCAAATGTAAAATAGTTATGGGTAAGGACAAAGTCACAAAGTTCAGCCACCAGGTTAGCCGTGACATTATCGGGGATAGTGTTCTTGATGGCTTGTAGTCCATCTTTGTGTGGAATGTTGGTGTAGAGGGCTTCTACATCCATTGTGGCCAGGATGGTGTTATCAGGAAGATCACCGATGGATTGTAGTTTCCTCAGGAAGTCAGTGGTGTCTCGAAGGTAGCTGGGAGTGCTGGTAGCGTAGGGCCTGAGAAGGGAGTCTACATAGCCAGACAATCCTGCTGTCAGGGTGCCAATGCCTGAGATGATGGGGCGCCCAGGATTTCCAGGTTTATGGATCTTGGGTAGTAGATAGAATATCCCAGGTCGGGGTTCCAGGGGTGTGTCTGTGCGGATTTGATCTTGTGCTTTTTCAGGAAGTTTCTTGAGCAAATGCTGTAGTTGCTTTTGGTAACTCTCAGTGGGATCATAGGGTAATGGCTTGTAGAAAGTGGTGTTGGAGAGCTGCCGAGCAGCCTCTTGTTCATATTCCGACCTATTCATGATGACAACAGCACCTCCTTTGTCAGCCTTTTTGATTATGATGTCAGAGTTGTTTCTGAGGCTGTGGATGGCATTGTGTTCCGCACGGCTGAGGTTATGGGGCAAGTGATGCTGCTTTTCCACAATTTCAGCCCGTGCACGTCGGCGGAAGCACTCTATGTAGAAGTCCAGTCTGCTGTTTCGACCTTCAGGAGGAGTCCACCTAGAATCCTTCTTTTTGTAATGTTGGTCGGGAGGCCTCTGTGGATTAGTATGTTGTTCAGAGGTATTTTGGAAATATTCCTTGAGTCGGAGACGTCGAAAATAGGATTCTAGGTCACCACAGAACTGTATCATGTTCGTGGGGGTGGAGGGGCAGAAGGAGAGGCCCCGAGATAGGACAGCTGCTTCTGCTGGGCTGAGAGTATAGTTGGATAGGTTAACAATATTGCTGGGTGGGTTGAGGGAACCATTGCTGTGGCCCCTTGTAGCATGTAGTAGTTTAGAAAGTTTAGTGTCCTTTTTCTTTTGTAGAGAAGCAAAGTGTGCGTTGTAAATGGCTTGTCTAGTTTTAGTAAAATCCAGCCACGAGGAAGTTTGTGTGGAAGGTTGGTTTTTTATGAGAGTATCCAGTTTTGAGAGCTCATTCTTAATCTTTCCCTGTTTGCTGTAGAGGATGTTGATCAGGTGATTCCGCAGTTTCTTTGAGAGCGTGTGGCACAAGCTGTCAGCATAGTCTGTGTGGTATGTAGATTGTAATGGATTTTTTACCTTCAGTCCTTTTAGTACGATGTCCATCTGTTTGCATTTGGAAAGGAAGATGATGTCTGTCTGTATCTGTACAAGTTTCTTCATGCAGTTGATAGATTTCCACTCCATACGGCTAAATGCAGTGCCTTGCATAATGACAGGTTTCAGAGTAACAGCCGTGTTAGTCTGTATTCGCAAAAAGAAAAGGAGGACTTGTGGCACCTTAGAGACTAACCAATGTCTTCTGCAATTTCCACAGTATGCATCCGATGAAGTGAGCTGTAGCTCACGAAAGCTCATGCTCAAATAAATTGGTTAGTCTCTAAGGTGCCACAAGTACTCCTTTTCTTTTTGCGAATACAGACTAACACGGCTGTTACTCTGAAACCTGTTTTCTTTAAGTGGCTGAGAAAATAAGCCATGCTGAATGGAATGTAGATTCCTGTTTTTGTGTCTTTTTGTAATTTAAGATTTTGTTTAGAGGGATTCTCTATGTTTTGAATCTAATTACCCTGTAAGGTATTTACCATCCTGATTTTACAGAGGTGATTCTTTTACTTTTTCTTCTATTAAAATTCTTCTTTTAAGAACCTGATTGCTTTTTCATTGTTCTTAAGATCCAAGGGTTTGGGTCTGTGTTCACCTATGTAAATTGGTGAGGATTTTTATCAAACCTTCCCCAGGAAAGGGGGTGTAGGGTTTGGGAGGCTTTTGGAGGGAAAGATGTTTCCAAGTAGGCTCTTTCCCGGTTATATATCTGTTAGACGTTTGGTGGTGGCAGCGATAAAGTACAAGGGCAAAAGGTAAAATAGTTTGTATCTTGGGAAGTTTTAACCTAAGCTGGTAAAAATAAGCTTAGGGGGTTTTCATGCAGGTCCCCATATCTGTACCCTAGAGTTCAGAGTGGGGAAGGAACCTTGACAGTCCTATGAGTAGACTGCTTTTTGTTGCACTGAATGGTCCCATTACAAAACATGGATTCTGTTAGCTATTTGAGGACGTACCGGGTTAAAATAGTACAATTATAATATTAGTATAGTATAATTACAACGGTAAAAATTACAACACATCCAATGATATGCCAATTTTGCCCTGGGCCACTCCTTTCCCACTATCAGTTTCACATCTCCTGGCAGTTAATCCCCTAAAACTGAAAAGATTTACAAGTGCATAACGTGTTAGGATAAAACAGTGGTTAAGATGTATTGCAAAATCAGTGTTGTGCATATCACTATAATTCTTTAATTTCACACCTACATGTTTTAAAGATATTCTAAATTTCCTCATAAATTAGCTCTGGCTTATAGGCAGGGATATATCTCTGTTAATCCCATGCAATAAGCCTGTATATCATCACTCCTTCAAGTGTGAAGTCAGAGACACAAGTGAAAACTTTTGTAGTACTATTTTGCAGATTCAGACTAGGTTAAATCCATGCGAATAGCTATCCACACAGATATAAATGGAAAAGATACTAATAAATATTTATTATATTTATGTATGCCCCCAATCTTAGGGAACATCTTCTTTGTTGATGCTTCACTAATAATAATAACCATTCATAACAATAGTATATGGTGCATACACCACTGTGGACAAATGGGCTGTAGAACAAGGAAGAAACATGGAATGTGCGTTTGCTTAGCTAAAACACTGCAGGGTGTGATCATAAGCAAAGCAAGGCTGGGCCGGCTTAGCACTTTAATGGAAGATCTCCAAGAAAAACGCACATACTGCAGAAAATGGTGTAACAGTCTTAGTGAATCAGGGATGCTTAATCATCTGATGAACATTGGGAAGAGAAAGGGAGGGAAAGTGAGATGTGGTGGCAAAGAAAGGTTAGGGAGAGATAGAGGAAGAAAATAGATGGAAAGGAAGGGGTAGATGGAAGAGAAAAGAAAACAATGAAAGTGGGAGATAAGGAACTGGAAATGGGAAAGAACAAGGAAGAAAACACACATATGACTTTGTGGTTAATACATTTTTGTTGCTGTTTCATCCATATTTTCTGCTATAATCTTTATGGTGAAATAGGGGACAAGCATTATTCTTCTGCATTATAGAGATGATGGTTGAGGAATTCACGGTACTCCAGGGAGAGGGAGGTTAATTTGAAAAGACTGGCAGTGGCTGGGGAGAAAACATTTAGAGCCTGGCTTTATGTAGGGGGAGAGGATCATGAGACCTGATTTAGGCCTGTAGTGACATTGCATCCTCTTAAAGTCTTGAGATTGTGCTGACATGCAATGAAGCTGCATGATGACATGAATGTGCAAATGATACCATATTTCATCACAATGTAATCTGGGTCCCAAAAAGGGACCCAAAACCCTAACTGTCCTGGGTCTCCCCAAAATCTTATTGTAGATCTCACAGGGGACATACATTAATTTTCTCTCTGTGTTCTAATTTAAGGCACTGAAGCTGAAGCACTAACAGAATAGCAGCTGGTCCAACACCCACTGAAGTTAGTGGAAAGACTCATCTATACTTCAAAGGGCATTGGACCAGTCCCTATTTTGGATAATCATACCCTTCCTGGGATATATACTTTTATTCCTGCCATTGTTCTCTTTTCCTCCCTCTACCTTAAAAAAATAAATGAGATCCTACCCACTTACAGATTTCTGCTGTAAATAACTTACAGTAAACCAAGATAGATAACCAGTTCGAGTGCATAAGAGGTACATTTGAATGTAATATGCTGGACCTCCCTGTAATAAGGAACAGTTAATAGGTATCATCAACATTCATATTTATGTGGCTACTTAAGGCTAAATTATAGTTTGGAGAGCTGTGGAAATGCAAAGAAAGTGGGCCACAGCACTATTGGGTAAAAGTATTATGCCTTTTGCCTTTGGGGCCACTGGGGAAACAAGAAGTGCTGGTGTGCTGCAAGCAAATGGTGCCTGTTCCTAAATGGTATCTTTAATTTCCTTTTGCTTGTTTGAGCTCTGCATTTCACAATCAAATGGACCCGTTCTCATTAGACTAGGTAAGGGCCTTGTCACTGTGCCAGGAGTTTGTTCTCCAACCTGGGCCAGAGAAGTAGTACTCTTTCCCTGGGCTGAAACTCCCTCAAACATGGCCCATTATTGTAATGTGCTTTTTTTGTGGGCCTGAATCAAGGTATGACAGGAAAGTGCCCCACAGCCCCCAGCCTCACATTCTCAGCACATATTGTAGCACACTGATGGCAAATATTGGCACAACTTGGCAACATCCTTCTCCCAGGCTCCTTGAGGCTGCCTTCTGTGTAATAATTTGAATAGGGAGAAGTCAGTGGAGGTGTGGGGAACTTTTCTCACTGTGGAACATAGATAGGATGGTTTCTTGTAAATGCCAGGCCTGCAAGCAATTTTTCAAGGGTCTGCTCTTTTCCCAGATGTCTTTCGAAGCTATTGTTTAGGCAAGTCTAGAATCAGCTTCTGCACAGTTTAGGCACCAACTCCAGAGCTAGGAACTTACATATATGGTTGAGCTGGTGTTGAAGCAACCAGGCAAGGCACTAACAAACTTCAACAGGACTTTATTTTTGAAGTGGAAACCTCTTTACCAAGCTGCTGCTGCACCCTCGGTAGCTCTCACTCCGCTTCCTCAACTTCCCCCCCTCCCTCCTTCCTGTTTCCAGTCCTTTCAGACTCCCAACAGCCAGTGCTCCCAGTTCTAATAATTACAAGCAGCATCTAAACACCACATTCCCTCCTCTCTTAAGAAACTCTCCCAATTAAAATAAATATTGTTGTTCTAACCACAGGAACAAATATGAAACCAGACACTATGCTGTTAGCAGAAATATTACACTAAAAACACTGTAGATACTACATAACATAGTCTCTAGTCCAGACAGGTGGTCATCTGGGTCTGACAGGCTGTCTCTCAAGCCCAGTTCCAGTGCAATGTCTTGTTGTGTTGATACTATAGTGAAGATATCCAATGCAGACTAGATGTTGGCATAATCTCCTCTTGGTGCATAGGCAGGTGCAAGATAAGAAGCGTTCCATACCCCTCCATCAGAAAGTCGATAGGTTTAAGGTCCCTTCTTCTCTATGATTTTAAGAGGAGGTGTGAATTTATGGTCCCCTTTGAGTAAAATTCCAGGTTTTTGTATTCTAACGAAGGAACCACACTCAAACTTTGGTTCCTTAGCACTCCGTCGCTTGTCTGTGAAAGTCTTATACTTTGCTTGGTTCTGTTCAACTGTTTTTCTCACATCATCCTTGGTTGGGGCATCAGGTCATGCCTTTAACAATTCAGCAATGCTCAGTTTAGTATTCATCTGTTTCTCATGCAGTAACTCTGCAGGTAATCTTTGTGTTGTGGCATGTCATGTAGTCCAGTATGCTTGCAAGAAATCAGTAGTGAAGGTTATCCACAATCGTCCTTCCAGTTTAGCCATTTGCAAACTCTCTTTCAAACTTCCGTTAAACCATTTGATTTCCCCATTGGCTTGAGGGTAATATAGGGATGACCTTCTGTGTAAAATGTTCCTCTCTGCTAGAAAAGTTTCAAACTCCAGGGAAGTAAATTGACTACCACTAGCTGAAACCAGTTCTTTGGGGTTAACTTCCCTGCTAAAAACTGAAGAGAGGAACTTAATTACTGTAGCAGAAGAGATTTGCGATGTAAATGCTACCTCAGGCCATTTCCTGAAATAGTCTATTAAAGTGATAGCATAACGGCAGTTACTTGGAGCAGAATCAAGGGTCCTACAATGTCAATTGCCACTTTTTCCCATGCAGATTCAGGAAAAGGAACAGGCTGCAATGGAGGGGTACATGTCACTGCTGTCTTATCATCTATTTGGCAAGTGACACAGGAGTTTATGAGTGCTTCAGTTTGAGAGTCCACCCCAGGCCACCAATACAGATCCCGTAGTCATTGTTTGGTTCTGACAATTCCTTGATGAGTATCGTGTGCCAGGTGTATGAGTTTTGACTGTAATTCTTCTGGCACAAGTAGCCGGTGTGTACCTCATAGCACACAGCCATCAAGCAAAGAAAGTTCATCCTGAACTCTAAAATAAGGCAGCGAAACTGGGTCCATTTTTAGGGTTAGTGGGCCATCTCTTTGTCAGAAATTCCCATAGTTTTTGTTGAATTGGACATGCTGAACAAGCAGCTTGAAATTGTTCTTTTGTAACTACAGTAAGAGTGCTTGTAATAAGCACAACTACTACATCCTCATCCTCCGGTGGACCATCTGGTGAAGGCAAAGGCGGGCGAGAAAGGCAATCAGCTACCACATTTTGGTTTCCAGGCTTATATTCCAGTTCATAATTGAAAGAGAGTAGTCTTGCAGACCATCTAGCAATACGATATCCTGCTCTTCCCAGTCCTTTCGTGGTGAGCAACGTCATCAAAGGGCTGTGGGCTGTGCACAACTTGAAGGTGTGGCCCCACAGGTAAGTTCTCCATTTTTCAGTAGCCCAGAGACAAGCAAGTGCTTCTTTTTCGACTGTAGACTATTTCCTCTCAGTATTACTTAGTGTCCTTGAAGCAAATACAACAGTCCTCTCTGTGTTGTCCTCATGAAGTTTTGTGAGGACAGCCCCAAGTCCATAATCAGAAGCATCAGTAGTTACAACTGTGGGCAATGCAGGACTGAATAGTGCAAGTACTGGACTATGTACAATCAAGTCTTTAATCGTTTCAAAACTAGCTTGTGCATCCATTGTCCACACTAAGGTTGAATTTCTCCGTAGTAATTCACGTGATGGTTCAATGACAGAAGCATAATTGGGAATGAATTTTGCATACCAGGAGGTAAGACCCAAGAAGGAACATAAGGTTTGCAAATCTGTTGGAGGAGGAGCATTTGAAATTGCCAGGATATGATCTAGATCAGGTTTTAGTCCAGCCCGTGAAATTGTATGCCCCAGAAAAGAGAGTTCAGTTTGTCTAAATTTGCATTTCGACCTATTGAGCTTGAGGCCTGCTTTGCTGATGCAGTTTAGTACAGACTGCAGGTTATTGTCATGTTCCTCAGAAGTATTTCCAAACATGATAATATCATCCATATAGCACTGAACTCCATGTTGATTCTTCAGAATCAATGACACCATTTTTTGGAAGGCACTTGGGGCAGATGCAAGACCGTATGGAACACATTTTAAATGAAATAGTCCCTCATGTATAATAAATGCTGTGAGGTCTCTGCTATCTTCATGCAACATAACCTGGTAGTATGCGGTCTGCAAATCAAGAGTAGAAAACATCTTTGCTCCATGGAGTTCTGCAAATATTTCTTCTATGTGAAGAAGAGGATGGCTGTCAATCACAATAGCTTTATTTGGCTCCCTTAACTCCACACAAAGGCGAATGCCTCCACCCTTCTTCTGTGTCACTACTATAGGTGAAACCCATTCTGAGGAGTCAATCTCTTCAATAATGTCCATTTGAACAAGTTTTCTAAGTTCCTCTGAAACAGCTTCCCTGACTGAAAATGGTAAGCACCATAACTTCTGTCATACAGGCATCACATTATTCCTCATTTTAACTTTATGCAGAAACCCATAAGCACAGCTGAGTTTCTCCTCAACCTGGTGTTGGGTTCCAGCTGAAACTGGTGTGTGTACCGCAAGCATGCTTTGCTGAGGAAGATCAATTTGTCCATTAACTACACTGAGATTTAAAGCAGCCAATAAATCTCTGCCAAGGATAGGAGTGCCTTTGTGGACAATGTAGAACTCTGGAGTTACACAGCAATCACCAAAAGTAACTATTGCTGGCAGGCAGCCATGAACTGGAATATGGTTTTTCAAATAGCAGACCAAGTGCAGTTTGGGTTCAGTAAGAGGCACATCTTTAAAGTTATGCAAATACGTGGAATCAGGTAGTATAGATACTGCTGAGCCAGTGTCCAACATTAGCTGAATAGAGAATAATTTGCCTGAGGGTATGGCGGAAACGTTTACAGTGCACTTTATTTGTTCTGAAATATGTGCAGTAGTGATTTTGTCCATGCTCAGCACAGTAACATCTGGTATTGTAACTGCATGCACCGGTTGATTGAACTGGCTGCTGCGACATACTTTAGCAAAATGCCCAATCTTTTCGCAATGATTGCACTGACCTACTTTTGCCGGACATCCTTTGTAGCTTGCAAGGTGTTGTGGGGATCCATAGTGAAAGCATGCTTTTGCTGTATTTTGAATTTGCTGATTCGGTGGTTTTCCATTAGTTTTCCTCTTGTAATCGTTTGTCTGCAGTGATAGTGAACTTTTCTGCAAAGGAGTCACAGCCTGGACTGTGCCTCCTGTATCCATGCTCATTGTTTTGGCTTCAGCTGTAGCTGACTCAATCTGAGTAGCAATGGTTATTGCTTTTTCTAGTTTAAGTTGTGGTTCTAGAAGTAAGCATTCTCTTATATGAAGCATGGTTTTTTTCTCAATGAACTGGTCTCTAATCATCTCATCTGCCATATTCCCAAAGTCACAAGTTACAATCACACTCCTCAGGGAAGCAATATACTGCATTATAGTCTCCCCTGTTTTCTGCTCACACTGGCAAAATCTGTAGCGATTAGCTGCTACATTCACTTTTGGCACAAAAAAGTTCTTTAATTCAGTGAGTGCAGTCTCATATTTATCATCTGCAAGGGGAAAAGTGTAAAATATATGCTGCCCTTCTGCTCCAAGGCAGTGGATTAGCAGAGCAAGCTTTCTTACTTCACAAATCTCTGTAGCAGTGATTGCAAGCAGATAAGTCTCAAACATATGGATCCAGGCAGTAAAAGCAATTGGAGGCTCACCTGGGCTTTGCAGAAAGGGTGCAGGTGGGTTCAGAGGCAGAAGATCCATCCTCTTCACCAAAATGTTTTAGCAACCAGGCAAGGTACTAACAAACGTCAACAGGACTTTATTTTTAAAGTGGAAACCTCTCTACCAAGCTGCTGCTGCATTTTGGTAGCTCTCACTCCACCTCCTCAACTTCCCCCCCCACCTTCCTGTTTCCTGTCCTTTCAGACTCCCAACAGCCAGTGCTCCCAGTTCTAATAATTACAAGCAGCATCTAAACACCACAGCTGGTCAACTCAATACAAGAACTGATTTCATAACCGAAAATGAAGAAGCT
Source organism: Natator depressus (assembly GCF_965152275.1). Taxonomy (NCBI): domain Eukaryota; kingdom Metazoa; phylum Chordata; order Testudines; family Cheloniidae; genus Natator; species Natator depressus. The sequence continues at coordinate 80,910,047 of NC_134239.1, forward strand.
AAGTGGCAAACCATTCCTGAATTACAGCCCACTTGCTTCAGCCAGCTCGGCTTCCCACCATTCAGAAACCACATTGTACAAATCCTTCAGGATGCCAGTCTGGTTCCAAAGCAAAGAGCTGGACCATCTGGCTAATTTATTTGGACCCAGGGGCTGATACCAACTTTACTTTTACTCCCCATCTGATTTAGCTTCTGTTTTGTTCTCCCCTTGCTTTGCCCAAGCTTTCCCTGCTTCTTGCCTCTGATTTTGGACTTACAAAGCATAGAGGAAATATTGAAGAGGTCAGATTGGAAGAGTTCTCAGGCATCTATGGAGTACTTTTTCCCTCTGGTCCCATTTGTTCCTTTTAAAGAATCATACAATCATAGGGTTAGAAGAGACTGAAAAGGTCATTAGTATAATCCCCTGCCAAGATGCAGGATTTGTTGTGTCTAAAAGATAGTATCAGAGAAGAGCTTGGAAGAGCTGGCCAATAATTACTACCCATTATGGCTATCCACAACATTCACTTGAAGTCAGTTTATTCTTTCCCTGACCCAACAAACTACCCTGGAAGTAGGCTAAGTCCAAATGACCTTCTGAATACATGAATATGGACATGATAGACAGTCTCGAAGGACTTCACGGTCATCAGACCCTTCTTGATCAGTGTCAGATCACAGGTGGAGTCTATGGTGCCTTCACAGTCTGCCTCCCCTGTTCAGATTGTTACTTCGAAAATCCTAGGATTGTAACTCTCTTGGACCTAAAAACTCTACAAGTTTTAAAATGATTGAACTTGAGGTCATAGTGTTCCACTGAGAAAAGACTGCAATCACAGAATATGAGGAAATGATATGCAGGTGGGATGTAGCTATTCAAAAATTTGACTTCACCATCAAGCACAGGAAACAGAGGGTGTGAAAACATTAATGCTGATACACTATCCAGATGGCTAGTTAACCATGAGCACTAAGACAGTACAGCAGAGATTGTGTTGGAGCCAGAAATCACTCACAAAGAAGAACAAATTTCATAAAGTCATTCAGACTCTTAAACATGGCAAATAATGCCATTCTACAGATGAGATCATTTCCCTTAATCAGATAAACTCATCTATGACCGGAGTAAAGATTATAGATAGAATATTACACAGAGGCTAGTCTCAAATCCTAGGGCAACCACTTAGCATTACCACTATAATCTCTTGTAGCCTTCTTGCTTGTGGACCAGTCCTCCATGATGCGGACAATGGACAACTGAAGCATTAAAGATACTGGAGTCACACTACAATGAGCATATTAGGAAGATGCGGAAAGTGGTGAGGTGAATATTATCACATATGTGTCTTTTGCCAAAGAACAAAAGTCACACTGGTGCCACTTGCTCCTCTGAGTAACACTCCTACAGGAATCCTCTAGCACAGTGGTGGGCAACCTGTGGCCCGCAGGCCACACGCGGCCCCTCAGGGTAAAATCTGCTGGTGGGCCACGAGACAGTTTGTTTACATTGACCATTTGCAGGCCTGGCCGCCCACAGCTCCCAGTGGCCATGGTTTGCCGTTCCCGGCCCATGGAAGCTGCAGGAAGCGGTGGCCAGCATGTCCCTGCAGCCTGCGCCGCTTCCCACAGCTCCCATTGACCGTGAACGGTGAGCCGCAGCCACTGGGAGCTGCGGGTGGCCATGTCTATGGATGGTCAATGTAAACAAACTGTCTTGCAGCCTGCTAGCGGATTACCCTGAAGGGCCATTTGCTGCCCGTGGGCCACAGGTTGCCCACCACTGGCCCAGACCCAGCACAGACCACAGCAACCCAGATCTGAAAATGCAGGGAAAGTTTGCTCAGCTCTGGGAGGGAGCATGCTCAGTGCAGACAGATTCATTGGTGAATTTAGCTGCTAAAAAAAAATCTAAAGAAGGCTCTACTGAGCATGTGCAAGTTGTAATTTTTCAAAGGCTTATAGCTGGCCAAATTTGGGTGTATTTTCATGGGAAAAGCAAATAGTAGATCCTGTCCCAAAGGCAAAATGTCAAGTCCTAACTCCAAAGCAATAGAGCTTTTCAGAGAAAAGGTTCCTGGATATTTTTAACATGGGCAAAAACAACGTATTACATCCTAGTCCCGTTCTTGGAAATGGCTGAAGCATTTTGGCTGAAATTTTCCATAAATATTGAGCCTGAGGAAGATACATAGCTTAGAAAATTTCAGCCCAAATGGTTACAATTTGATAAGTTATAAGCAACTGAAAACAGGGTCTTACAATGGGAAGTGTTAGGCACCCTTAATAAGAAGTGGAGATACCAGCACTGCCTGTAATAAGACAATGCCCAAGAGCTTTTGCATAGTATTTTGCAATAAATAATTTTAGAGTAAGAAAAGAGAACTAGTGTACTAGCAGAAAAGCTGGTCTTGCAGTTAAAACACTGGACTGAGAATAAGGTTCAGTCACAGACCGCCTAGTCTGCCTAATCCTGAATGGCCTCATAGAGCAATCAGATCTCCTCAGTGATTTCAAGATTATTTCTCAAATTTTTCAGAGTATGTCTATGGTGGGTTGTGCATGTCATTCAATGCCCTCACCTCAGTAATAGCCCTAGAAGAAGCCCCTACTAAACCAGACAAGGGCATATGTTTTTAGGGGTTTTCAGAGCCCCATTTGGGAGTGTCTCCCTAAACAGTAGAAATCAGGTGCAACTAAGCCCAAGCTAGGTTCAGACCTAAAAAAAAGTGTTTAGGCTACTCTGACAGGAGGGAGAAAGGGGGGTTGTGGAACAGAAAACAGGAGAAGGCACTCTAGAGACATAAGAGCTACTCTTGTTATTGTTGTTTTGTTTGGTAATATATTGTTTGTTTGGAGTTTAAAGACTGCTCTGCATGAAGAGAATGGAACCAGAAACTTTGCTGGTCTGTGTTATATACCAGAAACATCAGAGAGGGTTGTTTTGATGTTTTAGAATTTTCTGCTTCTTTGTTAATCTAGGCTTCCTGTGACCATTCCCTACTGCCATTCAGACCCTGCATGCTGCCACAAGGATGGTGTATGTGCTGTAGAGTGGCCACCGTACAAAGGCAGTGTACACCAATGTGTTTTATAACTGTGGTCACTGTTAGAAAGCCAGCATTAAGCAGCATCTACTCCACTGAGGACATGTCTCCACAGATTATCCAACAAGTTCTTGGAATGTATTAGAGACAATTTTTTATTTCAGAAGGTGGAGAAAGCTGCCAGGTGAGAGGCTGTTCTAGATTTGATATTGACAAATAGGGAGGAACTGGCTAAGAATTTGAAAGTGGAAGGTAAAGTTCCTGATTCTTAGGAATGGTTGGAGGGAAAACAGCACAATAAAGATAATGTATTTCAAGAAGGCCGACTTTAGCAAACTCAGGGAGTTGGTAGGTAAGATCCCATGGGAAACAAATCTAAGGGGAAAAACAGTTCAAGAGAGCTGGCAGTTTTTCAAAGAGACATTTTTAAGGACACAAGACCAACTAGCGCACTGTGTAGGAAAGATAGGAAGTATGAAAAGAGACCACTTTGGCTTAACTGGGAGATCTTCAATGATCTGAAACTCAAAAAAGAGTTCTTCAAAAAGTGGAAAATAGGTCAAATTACAAAGGATGCAGATAAACAAATACTATAAGTATGTAAGGACAAAATAAGAAAGGCCAAGGCCCAAAATGAGATTAAAATAGCTAGAGGCATAAAGAATAACAAGAAAATATTCTACAACTACATTAGAAGCAAGAGGAAGACCAAGGACAGGTTAGGCCCATTACTCAATGTGTGTGTGTGGGGGGGGGGGGGGGACAGGGGACAGATGGACAATAACAGAAAATGTGGAAAAGGCAGAAGTGCTAAATGACTTTTGTTTCAGTTTTCACCAAAAAGGTTAGTAGCAGTTGAACGTCTAACATAGTGAATACCAGTGAAAATGAGGTAGGATCAGAGGCTAAAATAGGGAAAAAGCACAGTAAAAACTACTTAGACAAGTTAGATGTCTTCAAGTCACCAGGGCCTGATGAAATGCATCCTAGAATACTCAAGGAGCTGACTGAGGAGCTATCTGAGCCATTAGCAATTATCTTTGAAAAAGTCATGGAAGACAGGAGAGATGCCAATCTATATAAAGGGAAATAAGGACAACCCAGGGAATTACAGACCAGTCAATTTAACTTCAAGTATCTGGAAACATAATAGAGCAAATAATCAAGCAATCAATTTGCAAATGCCTAGAAGACAATAAGGTGAGCATGGATGTCAATCTGATAGCTTTCCTTGATAGGGTAACAAGACTTGTGGATAGAGGGGAAGCAGTAGATGTGGTATATCTTGACTTTAGTAAGGTTTTTAATGCTGTCTCACATGACCTTCTCATAAACAAACTAGGGAAATACAACCTAGATGGAGCTACTATAAGGTGGGGCATAACTGGTTGGAAAACCATTCCCAGAGAGTAGTTATCAGTGGTTCATAGTCAAGCTGGAAAGGCATACTGAATGGGGTCCCTGAGGGATCAGTTCTGGATCCGGTTCTGTTCAATATCTTCATCAATGATATAGATAATGGCGTAGACAGTACACTTTAAAAAGTTGGCAGACAATACTAAGCTGGGAAGGGTTGTAAGTGCTTTGGAGGATAGGATTAAAATTCAAAATGATCTGAACAAACTGGAGAAATGGTCTGAAGTAAATAGAATGAAATTCAATAAGGACAAAAGCAAAGTACTCCACTTAGGAAGGAACAATCAGCTGCACACATACAAAATGAGAAATGACTGCCTATGAAGGCGTTCTGCAGAAAGGGATCTGGGGGTCATAGTGGATCACAAGCTAAAAATATGAGTCAACAGGGTAACACTGTTGCAAAAAAAAAGCACACATTCTGGGATGTATTAGCAGGAATGTTGTAAGCAAGACACGAGAGGTAATTCTTCCGCTCTACTCCACATGTATTAATGCATCAACTGCAGCATTGTGTCCAGTTCTGGGCACCACATTTCTGGAAAGATGTGGACAAACTGGAGAAAGTCCAAAGAAGAGCAACAAAAATGAATAAAGGTCTAGAAAATATGTCCTATGTGGGAAGATAGAAAAAAATGGGTTTGTTTAGTCTGGAGAAGAGAAGACTGAGATGGGACATGATAACAGTTTTCAAGTACATAAAAGGTTGTTGCAAGGAGGAGGGAGAAAAACTATTCTCCTTAACCTCCAAGGATAGGACAAGAAGCAATGGGCTTAAATTACAGCAAAGGCAGTTCAGGTTGGGAAAGGCTTCCTAATTGTCAAGGTGATTAAGCACTGGAATAAATTGCCTAGGGAGGTTATGGAATCTCCACCATTGGAGATTTTTAAGAGCAGGTTACACAAACACCTGTCAGTGGTGGTCTAGATAATACTTAGTCCTGCCACGTGTGCAGGGAACTGAACTAGATGATCTCTAGAGGTTCCTTCCAATCCTATGATTCTATGAAACACTTAGTTTGTGGCAAGCTGGGTCTGAATATACCCCGCACTAGCCTGCCGCACACTGAGCGTCCTTGTGGATACTGCTGTCGCACACTAACAGTTCCCTAGTGCACTTTGATCTACTCCAGTTTCAAAATGGGGTAGGCTTAGGCACACTAGGGAGCTGTAGGGTCCACACAGACATTTAGTGTATGGTAGGCTCTGCGGGGTATATTCAGACACACTTTGTCACAAACTAAGATTTACACCGCAGTTTACCACAGACTAAGTGTTCTTGTAGACAGCACTGGGATTTTTGATTCAACAGTATTTTTTGGTACTTAGGAAAGTAGCTGCAGTGTCCAGATACTGTGGTGTGGTAACTATTCAGTAAATATTAATGGTTTTATGATGATTTGCTTATGGTATATACAGATCTCTCCACCATGAGGAAATCTGTCGTGTGACTGGATTTTATAGGACTAGCAGACTCTCATTGCTCTTTTCCTTTCTTCTTGTTGCTGAGATTAGCACTATACTAGGGCAGTTCTCTGGTGTTTCTGTCTGTTCATGAAGATGGCAAATAGACTAAGTTAAGGAATTACGTGTTCTCTGATTACTATCGGGGCGGTGGCTGGAACTCCCCTTCGGGGAGGCTAGCCCCGTGTCCCCGCCTCTTCCACACCCCGCCCCCACGCAGCAGGAACCCTGAGCCCCTCACCTCCACATCCCTCCCACACTGCCAGAGGAGCCCCAAGCCATCCCCAGCTAGCTGACTGACTTGAACCCCGGGCCGGCCAGCCAGAGCAGTCCCAGATGCACTAGCCGGCCAGAGCAGCCCCAGCCCAGCATCCCGTGGCAGTGGCTCTAGCCAGAGAAGGGAGAGCCTTCCCTTGCCTATTATACCCACCGCCCATGGTACACACCAGAGTAATGGAAAATCTTAGAGAATGAGAATTTCATGCAGTGGTTAAAGTAAGGGGTATTGCCAATTTGCTAAAAATAGAGGGGTGCTCCTCTAATCTCTGGTTTGGCTGCTCCTCCTCCATGGCCACTCCTGATAGCTCCCCTCCCACTTGACTGGTGTGGTGAGAGTTTCCCCTCTTGTTCCAGTATAGTATAACTGCTCGTGTGGGTTTATATTACACCTTTCTTTATCAGTTATCACAAAGGACTTTACAAATCATGGTTTTGACCATGAAAATCCATCAACTATGCAGGGAAAAGCAGTAGCAACTGTGCCTTTAACAATATTTTAGCACACACGTATTTAATCTCATATACAACGTTAGACCCTCTTACATGAAAGGAGTATGGCCAAGGAATAAAGTTAACCAAAAAGAAATAAATGCTATCATGTCTTGCCTTAAAACAATAAATTTAACAGGGTTGAATTTTCAGTGAAATTAATTCCTATGTGCAGAGTCGTCGCAAAGCCTTCTGCATCACTTCACCTCTGTGAATCTGCTGTGTGGGATGAGGGTTTTTAGTAAATCAGCCATAAAAGGTGACCTATGAAATGGGGAATCTGTTCTGGCTCAGAATAGCCTGATGTGGAGTGGGCTTTTGGGAGGGACCACTGGATCCATGCCTATTTAGATCCCGTGCCCATAAGCCTGTGAAAGAGATGTAGATGAGCAGGGTCTGTTAATCAAACTAAGACACTTGGAATAACAACACCAATGGGTTGGAAGCGTGAATTCCATGCCCCCACATCTGTTCCACAAACAAAATCCATTGTAAGGCATTTTCATAATTGCTATAGGTGTATTAAGTATTACTGGTAATAATTATGCATATTTCAGCTTTATGATATCTCTTCTGTGTTGAAATGTGTAAATTTAAGTGCTAGGGCAGGTTATTATAACAGACTCTTAGAGACACATTGACAAATCATATCTCTTTACTTACTTCACATATGCTTAGAAATAGCCTGTTTGTAAAATCAGTAAAGTTAACCCTGTTAAGTAAATGGGGACAGTATGTCTGTCTAAAAACAATGTGAATAGGAAGACCTGTCATTAATATTCACTTAACTTTATTTGTAGTCAATATTGCATAAGCACTAAGGAAGCTAAACTGAATTAGCCCTTTTGACCTCAGCAGTCTTACACATAGTTAAATATTTATGAAACATCGGAAGATGATAGTGGCTATTATGGCGCCTCAGTTTTAGCAATTAATTTTATTGACAGATCACTAAGGAATGCTTCTCTATCAGAATGATAACATCATAATTCATTTTCCATTTGTTAAAAAAAAAAAAATCTTGGATCCTGCTGGAGTGTGGTAGCTATAACTAAGCTACTCGTGAATCTCCCCGAAAGTTAATGTAGTTAAGCTAGGTATGCATTTGGCTGCTGTGCAGGAAATTTTCACATACTGTATCTTCATGGAACACGTTGCACTTTTATTCATCATCACTTTCAAGATAATCAATATTTTTTTAAAAACCCACACAATCCTCCCCTAAATCAATCAAGAAACTTTTTAATGCCATTTAATTTACATACTTCAACTCTCTTCAACCATTCCACAGTTATGTTTTGTTTTTACTCCGTGGATTGAATGCTGTTTTGTTTTCAACATATGTGACTTTGAGTGCACTGGAGAACAATTTATGCATTAGACTTAGAATTTTAAATGAACATGCCCTCTAATGATTTCCTCAGTCTAAGCAGACACTTAAAAAGTGACACTGAAACCAAGAAAAATTACTTAAAGGATCAGTTACATCTAAAATGATGAAATCAATAACAATATTTTCTCTGGGATTCTTTCTCTCTGAAAAGCAAAATCTTTACTTAAGTTAAAAGCCACATTAAAATTTAATCACAATCTGTGTGCTTTAGCAATTGATAATTTCTGGACATCTGTCTTCTGCTTTGTTTAAGTCTTGTATTCCTTCTGTTTAAGTCATGTCTTTTAATAGCAAGATTAGGTGTATTTGTTGGTTAAAAAAAACATGATAATATGCTAATATTTTGCAACTTGGAAATTCTATGACCTAGGGATTTTCACCTCCCTTATAGATGCCTAACTCTCAAATGAAAAAAACAAACAAACAAAAAGAATATTACAACTGTATGAAAAAATATTTAGAGAAATGTAAGAGAACAGAAAGATTAGCTTCAATATGATCACAAACAAACAAGTGAAGATTATTTTTTTCAGATTTAATGTATTGATTTTATTGATTCCAAATGAAATGAAGTTGCATTACAGCTAGTTTCTAAGAGCTGTTTTGTCTTTTAAAGTGATTTCGTAGGTGTTTTTAGCAATAGTTTGGTCTTAGAATAGTTGTAAAAAGCAATGCATTGATGTTAATTGCATTTATACATGTTTCTGAAAACTTCTACTTTTGAAAGGATAAATGCTAAATTGTTAAGCTTTGCTACTTCATAATTTAAGAACAGATTTTGTAGGAGCAACTATAGCAATTACTACTGTCCCCTGGTTCCTCTCTATCTGTGTCTCAGAGGAGAAGAATAAAGAAAGATTATCTTTCACAGAACTTCCTCTGATTACAGCTCCATTCTCTGATCATCTAACATGACTGCAGAGACTTGCAGTGATAATGTAGTATTTATTATAGAAAGACTATTTAGGAGAATCAATATGTTCAGTGTTAGGCTGTGCATTTAAGTTTTGAAGGCTGAAATAGCTGACAGAGTGGTCATACTATAGTGTCTTGTGGTAAAACATTTTTCACTCTATTTCAATGTGCTCGAGTAAATCAATAAGGTTAACTACATTTGCCAGGATTAGGGTCAATAAAATTTGTACTTGCTCAATATCCAAAATAACGTAAGTGCTTGTATTTACTTTTGTCTTATTTTGCATCAGGTGCTAATTAATTAAAAACTTCTGCTGAAATTAATAAATAATAATAAGATACACATTAAAAAAACATAATTCAAAATGAAGCAGATTGCAGTTTCTTGGGAATATAAGTATCCATATAGTACGTCAATTAAGAGAAAAACTGAAATATTCCAAATATGTCCACAATATGTCCAAATATGTCTGCAATATGTCCAAATGTATGCACAATATTATAAAATTCAGAATATTGCATATTTTAGCATATATAGTACGTAGAGCATGTACATTTAGGATGATTATTCTGAAATAGTTTAAATCATCTGCACTGTGTATTGAAAATATAATTAGCTGTATATTTTATTTTATGTATGGAATATCCAAACAATATATCATGGATTTGTAACACACACATAATGTATAATAATACTGTGCATAATCTGTAGGTATTAAAATAATCTAAATGTTAGTATTCTAAATTCTTCAGTTTTGATTTTATATACCCTATCATTGTCTCAAAATTCTTATTTTTATAGTATTATTTGAGTGGTAACATATGCTTAAAATGCATTCACCTGTCTTTCAAATTATTTTTACGAATTGGAGTATTCCCCCGCACACACACACTATTTCTTTCTGCGTAAATATATTATGGGCTTTTGGGGAACCATTTCTTATTATTTCTCTTGATTTTTAGTACTAAGCAGCACAGTGTCCTGGCTATCTGAGCAGGATTTAGGGTGAGAGGCTGCTTTTGAAGTAAATTTAGTAAATTATCATAAATAGTGTACATTCCTTAGATGTTGAAAGGATGAGAAATGTAGTTTAATTTTTTCCCCTCACACTCTATTATTTCATACATATATTATTTTCAAGAACATGGTTTATGTGACCAAGTCTAAAACACAGTCACTTTAGGGGTTGGGGGGGTTTTATGATTATTTTTTTCAAATAATACATCTTCTCTCTTTAGCAAATTCCATAGTCTCCAGGGTTGTTCCCTTATAATAATTACAAAGTTTGCTAAGATTTGTAAGCTCTTTGCTTTTATTCTTCATATATCTAAATCATGTTATCAGCTTACATTTTCAAACATAAACCCATAAACATATAAGCTAAAATGATTTCTGAATACAAATACCATCTACTTCTTAACCTTTTCAAAGAGTTAAGTAAACTAACTGTTTCAAATTAATACACTAGCTGTCTGCAAAAGCAAAAACCAAACGAGTGGTTAAAAATATTGTAAGTTTGAAAAATGCAAATTGTGTAATCCAAACATGCAGCCATATGTCCACAATACACTTTTTTTTTTGTTGAAAATTTGTAAAGCTTTGCAACAGAAAAGTATATTTAAAGATACTGGTCTTATTTTTATTATGCTTGCAATAGACACAGACGTGGAATTTCAGTCAGTTTAGTGCCTACTTTATGCATTTTTATATTAACAAAGAGGCTATATTTTAATCCTAAGACTTGGTAATGAATAAGTCATAAAATTCTATAATATAAATGCACTCTTCCAGCAGACCCTATTTACTGCAGTATCTTTCTGAAGAACTGTGAACTACAGACTCAGAACAGTTAATAGCATTCCTCCAGACTAGAAGTCCCCCAAACATTAACAAAAATTAGTTCATGAAATTCATGCTGCAAAGTTTGTCTAACCTTTAAGCAACTTTGCTCTGCTGATCACAGCATCAATAACAATGGGGGATATGAGGCCAAATCCAAGTGGTTAAACCCCTAACAGGAAAATATCAATTAATCTTTTTCAATAGAGTTGAAGTATGGGTAATCCTCTCATTAAATAGTTTGAACTTTTCTCCCAGTAAACAAAAGAGGGATAATGAGTGATGTGGTCTGACTTGTTTACATGGAGAATCTTCAAGAGGCTTAGGCTCAACTTCTCCACACAGGGTCCTTCTTAGTCACTTGTCACTAATTACCCTTTTTTAAAGGCATTTGTGTCAGTTCAGAAATTCTAAAAAGAAAGTATTTTCTGGTTTTAAGCATGAGAATAATCAAAGTCAATATTTTAACTTCAATATGCATTAATTTTATTGTTTGGAAATATAATGTCATTGAGGTAAATACCATTTGCTGATAACCCTTAAAAAAGAATACTTTAGTAGTCTCCAATAATAACTCAAGACAATGTAATAGTGCTTTGGTAAGTGTGTTGGATGATTCTTTTTTTATTAGGGAAATCATGATTTACGTAAGCTTTCTCGATAATAAATTTAGGGCCTGATCCTGCAGTAAATAGGAGTCTTAATTGAGTAAAGAATGCAGGGTCTGTCCATTAATATTTGAATATCTTTGAAGTGACTCAGTGAATATCCATATGCTTGGATTTTTATATAAAAACAACACAATGCTTTCAGATGCACATCTTTCATTTACAAGTAATGAGATTTTTATTTACATAAAGTTTTTTCAGAAATGAATGTTTCTAAAGAGTGCCTCAAAAGGGAAAAAAATGAAGTTCATGCTACTATACCTTAATATTTCTTAATAATTTAGAAATTCCAACTCATACACCAGTAAAACCATGTCAGTAATTCCATACTCATTAGGTGTATTTGCAACAAGACATAATACAAATAAAAATTAAAAACAAACAAGTGACACAAAATTATTCCTTTAGCTGTATTATAATGGATACTTAACTATGGAAGGCTTAGTTAAGTGAAATCTTCACCTTTTCTTATGACATTTCAGGATAACAATGAGACAAACCCTACCCTACCCCACTTATGTCCTGGGGCACAGAAGCTTTTAACAGCACCATTGAGATCCTACTGCATAGGGGAATAAGCTGTGGAAAGACCGTTGAACACTTATAGTGGCTCCCTCTGCAGGAGTTTGTTGTAGTGTTAGGAAAGGTTAGAGGCTTGTGGTTCATGGTGGTTACTCAGATCCACAGGCCAAAAACCCCAACTTGTTGGCACACAAGGACAGCAGTTACTACTACAGTCCATGGGATGTGGTAGCAACTCAGAGAAGTTGTATTGTTGGTCTACCAACTTGAAGGAAGGATTCTATTCCCCCTGAACTCCACAGAGCTCCAGTGCACAAAACCTATTTACCTGGACTTTGGGTTTTGTGCCCAATAATAATGTTTATATGTACACAGTGCCCTTCATCCCAAATCATCCTTAGTAGGAAAATTATCTTATCGGATCCTCACATTAGCATTTATCTTCAATATTCAGCTCTCCCTGCATATTCAGTATTTCCATTGATTAATAGGCAAATCTGAAAGAACCTTAACTGGAAACTTTTGGAAGTCATTTCATTCCCCACTGAACTTCAGCCATACACAGTAACATAACAGTTTAGGACAGGAAGAGAACAAAACTCCTCAGGTCCTGACTGAATCTGTAAAGCAATATTAGATAAGCAGAATCATATCATTTCCAGGTACAGTTGCCAACTCTGACTGAAGCTATTCTGGGAGATTTTTTTCCCCAATGTGATGCAACATCATTTTCTTAAGAACCCTGCTAAAATCTCCTGGATTGCTTTCAATGGTCACTGAGAGAGTGATGCCAATTCCAGGAGACTCCAGGCCAGTTCTGGAGGGTTGGCAACCCTATTTCCAGGATGCTCTTTCAGAGGCAAAACTGCTCCCACCCTCATTTTGAATCATTGTTTCATACAGTCTCAGAAGAAGGGGTGCCAACATTCAGTAACACCAGTAACATCTCCTGCAGCTGGGTTTTCCCCTAGGGAATCTCTTTAAGGCATATAGGGTTCTTCTCTGCTAAGTGTTGATCACTGGGCCCCAATCCAACAAAAGCACTTAAGTGCATTAACATCAATGGGGACAACTCACATGCTTAAAAGTTAAGCATGTGCTTAAGCACTTTGCTGGATTTGGCCAGGGTGCTCAGAACCTTGCAAGATTGATCCTTAGATACCACAGTAAGGAAGGGGTAAAGTTCTTTTAGGATTCAAGTAAAAAGGAAGGGGGGGAATGTAAATGTTAGTATGAGCTGATGTCTGGGCTTCCCTCTACCTAATATTCTTACATGACGTCTTAACAAAAGCATGATTTCAGTCAAACAAAGCACTATGCTCTGATCAGCGTCTAGTCAACAGGTAGAGCGCGAAAATAATGTATATTACTATTTTTCTAAAATCTGGATTACTGTTATAAAAGAAAAAGGTAGTTTGAGTCCAAGCGATTTATCACACTTATTCTGCCATTTTTAATGTGGGAACAAGTTTAGGTCTAATATAACTTCCTTTTCAGTTTCCATTTTAAAATTATCATTATACTAACGGAAAAGAAAATGATCAAGAGAAACATCAGGCAACACATTTTTTAAGCAGAGTGCACACACAAAAAAGCATTTGTGCCTACAAAACCCTGTATTTGCATGTTCAAATCTGGTGATTGTGCATTCAATTTCTCCTTTAAATGCTTAGCTATACTTGCCAGTGCTGGCTTTTACAACTGCAATGTGCCTAAAAAACCGACTTCTATAAATTCGACCTAATTTCATAGTGTAGACATACCCTATATGTATTTTTTGCAGGTTGTCCAACTGGAAAAAATTGGCCATAGCAATCTTGCTCAAAAACTTAATTACACCTTTATAGTACAAAAGTGGGAATATTTTTTAAAATTCAGACAATCTCTTTTTGAAGATGGTTTGTTAGTTTTCATGAGTGGGGAGGGCTTAACACACCTGGGAGCTCTGAAAAAATCACCCTCTTCCATGCCATTTTCAAAAGCCTCTCACTGTGTTACCTATCCTTGCAGCTGAAGGTGGCCTGATTTCTTCTGGACTCCACCAGCACAACTCCTAAAGCTTGGCTAGAGGAATTATTATAGATTGATACAGAGCTCTCCTCCCTGTACCAGAGGCTGAACACATGCTACCTTTATAGAAATTCTCAAACTCAATTCTGCTGTGTGGTAGCCTGTTGTATATTCATTTGACTTCTGGGCTGGCTCAGTGTGTCATTTTTACACTGACTTTATTATACTGGGTTAATTTGCTGGGGAACCTGAACTTTCATTCCTATGCTTTGATGTGAGCACAATAAATCCATGACTTCAAAATACTCATGCATAAATTGGAAATAAACCTGAAGAAAATAAACTCTTTAGACATTTTCTTAAAATCATTTTTGCATCATCATAAACAAAGATAGAATCTCAGTGGCTGTTATACGGGGGCGGGGGGGGGGGATTGCTATAAAAAAGCAAGTGTGATCTTTGTCAACAGGGAAACCTTAATCTGAAACCCTCTATTTTCTGAAAGGGGGTGAAGTTTAGTGAAGTTTGGATGATCAAACAGCTATCTAAAATGAGCTGCAGTCCTGCTTCTCTTCCTTCTCCAGTCTTCCTCAGCTAAACAGGAGCCTCTCTCCTGTACAGCTTAAGAACGCCACATGACAAGAGCATTAGCCCTCTGGAGCTATGGAGCACAGACCCCTAGGGCAGTGCAGTAGCTGCTGATGTGATCCAGAGTCCAGACGAGGGATTGGTTTTAACCTCCCCAACCTCCCCCACAATAAACATTGGTTACATGGGCTTTATGGGGGTTAAATAAAATTCACCCATGAAGTCAGCAGAAGAGCTGGGAGCAGAGCACATATTTTTGGCATCCCAGTCCTATGTCTTAACTGTGAGACCGTCACTCCTAGATGAGAGAATGTATGGGTTTTGTATCCTGAAAGCAATATTTTAATGTTAATGTATAAACCTGAATTGTAAATAGAAATATTGTAATTGTTTTAAATAAATGTCATTTTAAATACTAATAACCCATTAACAAGCATTCAGTTTTATATTTTAAGATGTTAGTCATCATCCCAAAATGACATACCAGCTGCCTGTAGCCTGACACACTTCACCCGCTCGAGGTATTCATGTAACCTGTAGATCTCTTATAACAAAAAGCGAGTTCTTTCTCCCATAATGTCAGATATATTGTTCATTTTCAGTGCAAGAGACTCACTAGCACTTGGTGTTCAAGTTTGAAAAAAAGAAATCAGACTAGATTTAAGAAACTTAAATAAAAAGACTCATGCCAGCACAAAGTTAATGAGGGAGTGTTGGTTTAATGACTGCAGTGGAGGTGTCAGATGTCAGGATTCCTGAGTTCTCTTCATGCATCTGTCACTGACTTGCTGTCTCACCTTAAAGAAGTCAATTAACTTTTCCATTCACTCACCTATAAAAATCAGTATAATAATATTACCATCACTGGAGAGCTTCTAGGCTTAATTAATTAAAAATTTTAAAAACTTGAAAGAAAGATGTATTCAAATAAATGATTGTTACCGTTACTTAGGGTCTGATTTTCAAAGGGATTTTGGCACCTAAACATGCACACAAGGGCCTTGTGAGATTTTCAAAAGCACTTAAGCAGGTTAGGCACTTAATTCACATTGCACCTAACCTTTACTTTTGAAAATCCCACTGTTTGCCTATCTGCATCTTTAGGCACCTAAATATCTTTGAAAATCCGATGCTTAGACAGCTCCATTCTATGGAACAGATATTTTGTTGTTCAGGGATCCAATTTTCAAATGTGCTTAAGTGACTTAGGAACACAATCTTGTTGACTTTCAACAGGCCCTTTATTCCTAAGGCTCTTATATGCACTTTCAAAAACCCCATCCTGGAGCTGTATGAAATGTTCACATAGAAGGCACCTCTCCAATCAGAATAACTTTCCTTGCATATCACGAATGCACTGCAGATCAATCTTAAAAAACTCCACTTGACCACATGAGTGGACCAAGTATTTTGTTAGGTCAGGTGAGTGGCATTTGACCCAGTTGCAAAATTACGCTGTCAAGTTCTGTGAAAACAACTGCTGCAATTAAGCCATCTGCAAGAGAGCTCCACTCATTATTCTTCAGCCCAGCAGCACAAGAGGAACCCACACATTTAAATTAAATGACCATGGAGCCATTTACATACTATGGTGATGGGCCTGGTACAAGAACCTAAAGAGAAAAAAAAAAAAGAACTACTGTTGAGTGTCTGCTACTCTTGTCTCCGATGACTTTGCCTTAGGGAAGAAAAGATCCAATCATTACTTCTGCCTGAATTCATGTGGAGGAGAGTGAAGATCCTTGTAGCAAGTGGAGGATGGAAGATCTCAAGGCTGAGGTACAGAACTGAGATTCAAGCAGCCTGAGTGCTTTTCTGCCATAAATTTCCTATCTGACATTAGGCTAGTCATTTCCTTTCTCTGTGTCTTAATTCCACTTCTGTAAAATAGGGATCTTAATAATTATCTCTCTTATAGCTATGTTACAAGGCTAAATTTATTAATGATAGCAAAATGCTTGAGATCCTCAGATGGAAAGTGCTAAAGAAATGCAATATATTATTACTGACTGGAGGTTAATGACTGGTGTTTGGGGTGGCAGGAAGCTTTTAGTTGGGAGGTAGTGAGATGGTTGTGCGGTATTTTGATAAAGGTAGACTGGTAAGGTTAACCTGGGTTTGTTTTGAAAAGCTGTCCTGTAGGTTTGGATCACCTGTCCTCATCAATCCCCATTCTCTGACCATATGCTTCTCTTCCAGTATCTTCAGAAGTTCTGGGCATTGTGGGGCATAGACAATCCATAATCCCTTGCGTGGTACTGGGATTCACTCTACTCTGAATCTGTGTGGAATTCACTTACTCTGAGCCTTCCATGCTAGGTATTATATAGAGGATTACAGAGGCGTTCTACACAGGCTGGCAGCAGGAATAGAAGTGTTTCATTTATTCCACTGCCCTATAGGGAGGGCTGGCACTTTCTGAAGCTTTTGAACAGCAGTCCCTGCTGGGTAACCCCTTGAAATATGTGATGGGAGAGGAGGCAATCACATAATGTTCCCGGGAGATCCTGGAGTATAGTATACTCATACACATGAGACTGTAAAAGGATGCATCTACTGGGATTGTGTTGAAAATATGTAAAGTGGTGGGTTCCTATGGCCCTGGTAGGGCTCTTCCTGGAACTTGGGCCCATGTTAATGGCCCAAGCAACCTGGCAAGGGCTGATCCACTGCCAACCCCCACAAATAAAACCCCAACCATCGTTTGGGAAACTAATGCAGCTGATTGCAGCTTTAATTGATAATAGCCTTAAAGAACATGTATGCCAAAGTAAAAGGAGAGAAACGTGGTAACCCCTTACTGGAAGGGAGATGTAGCCCATCTTCAAATGACTTTATATCCCACTATGCAAAAATTATTATGGCTAAACAATATGCATATAAATGGATAAAAAATGTGAAGTGTTGATTTGGGCAAGATGAAGTTATGTAACTTTTAAAAATGCATGGAACTGTTTTAAATTGATCTAGGACTTTGTATAATAATAACAAGGTGTTGACACCTTATCTGACATATAACAGTGTTAATTAAGGAAAAACACACTGGCAAGCTTTTGATCTCATGACAGAAAGAGAACTCCATCTTGCACTTTTACATAATTAGTGAAGTTTCTTAACCTTTATAATACATCACTGAATTGCATTACTCACTATCAGTCTACCTCAGTTCCAGCAGCAATCCCAGCTCTTTGTAGCCCACTGGCTGAGTCAGGAAATGGCAGTGGAAAGCCAGGCTGCGTGAGGAGTGTGCATAATCAGTGATAGATTTTGGCAGTGAGGAGGAAAGTTAGGAAAGGACTTGTTACAGACAACCAGCCCTATTTTCCTAGTCCTCCCAGCACCCATCCATTTGGCTCATGAAAAAGGAAGGAACACCCAACTACGCAATCTGGTTTTTTTCAGCGTTTAAAACTGTAAAAGCTACTCATATGTTGGTATTTTTTATTTGTTGCCCAATAAATGCTATAACCCTTGCAATCATTGTTAGTTGACTCTGGGAGTTTGACATTCAGCTGCCCCTTTACTTTAATTCAGCATCTGTCCTTTTCATGCAAAAAAATGTAACTAAAACAGACATTAATGACAGCTATGAAGCCACACATAAAAATCAATTTGAGGGGTTCATCCTCTTAATTGCCAGTGGATACTGGCCTATATCACAAAACTACCACATTTGGTACAATTTGGCATGACTGGACATTTCTGTCCCAGAGCCGCTTGTAATTAGAATAAGATAAGTGGCCAAGGCATGAATGAGATGTATTAGGAGTAGAGCTGGATGGCATGTTTTGTGTAAAACTTTTGGTCTATGGGTGGGGAGTATTGGTTAGTAGTCTTGACTTGAGAGAAGATGTCTTGGAGACAAGACAAGTCATTGAAGAAGCTGGGAGGAAAATGAAGGGTGGCAGCAGAGAATTCAGTGGGACTCATATACAGAGGATCATTTGCTTGCAGCCATCAGTGTATTGATCAGTTAGGTTAAGAGTGCACATTCTGATGCTCCTGGCCAGAGTTCCAAGAGTTCAGCACCAATATGCTTTGAACTCTTTTGAAAATCTAGCCCTGTTCTCAGGGACTAAGCTGTTTTGAAAATCTGCTCCTCTGTGGGTAGCACAGCACCTAACCTCACCATACCTGGCTTTAAGGCTGTGCAAAAATATGTCTAGAACTGCAAACAAATTAGGATTTATTCAGGTTTCCAGTGGAATCATTAATATTAGCCCAGGTTCATGAAAGTTCCACCTACCTGGGCAGTTGTACTGTAAGAGGCTGATAATGTAATCCAAACTTCCCACTCCTTCCTCATTGAATCCTCTGTGTGTTTCATCACCTATAGGTCTCAAGGATGCTGTGCTGACTACTGATGTTGCCAGGGAAATATGGTGTCCTTAATCACCCCTCAACACCAGGAGATGGAGGAGCAGCCAGCCTGCACTTCTTGAAGGGGGCCAATTACCTCAGGATACTGAAAGAGGTTCAGGCACTTTAAAATGTTTAGTAGGGGTTTAGAGGCTATGAAGTGATTGTGTGTGAATTTCATATGGTATTGAATTCACAGGACCAGAACCTCCACATGGACCAAACCCTCAGATAACCGTTTGTGAAAGCAATATAAACTCAACCCTGGAGCATTCATGCAACTTTCTTAATCAGAGCTGCAGATGAATACTTCATCTTCATAATACTTGCATAAACATAGAAAAACTTAGCAGCATCCACCCAAAGCGTCAGGGCAAACATAACAACAGAAAATGTCACCTATCTGCCATTGGCAACCGAGTTTGTTTTTTGGGCTGCATCCCATAGCCACAAGGAGAGGTAAACTTTACCTTTTCAGCTTAATGAGTAAATGGTATACAATTAGGGGATAGAGGAGGGATAGACAAAGGGATTCGGAGTTCTGGCCTGATTTTGCCCTTTTTTAAAGAATTTGTTCTTAGTTTTATTCAATGTGATGTCAAAGTATGAGTGGATGATACATGGACTGGCCTTGGTACTGTAGAACACTCATGATAATCTCATGGGCTCTGAGTCCTTTGCACTTAGCACTGCAGTGTTCAACCTGGTCTTACAGACCCTGGTACTTTGTCATCTTGCTTTGTGTCTAATTAATCATTCCCATGTTACGAACTCGCCCATTGGTAGGGGAGACAGTACCACTCCTTCCTCGCCACCTCCTGTGTGTGAGGCGGGAGCATGGTGAGCTGCAATTGCTCGGTGTCTACCCCCGTCCTCTTGCCATCTCACCACGAGGGCAGAGGAGGAGGAGAAACAGCTACTCTCATTACTAGATAGCGAACACCCTAGGCACTCTGAATGGGAAGCAGGTTAGGTAACTCCATTGGCAGGTCCTAGGCAGGGGAAGACTTAGCCCACCAGGAGAAGGGAGATGGCTAATGAGCCTGAGACCTTCCTGTGGCGCAGAGAGAAAAAGACTCATGCAAGGTAAGTGGGAGTGGACATGGGATCAGTTTTGCTCAGAGGAATGTAATGGGTGGACACAGGACCCGTTGTGCTGCTGGAGAAGGGAGCACAGGATTTTAACTGTGGGATTAGAGGGGAAAGAGGATCAATTTGCAAGAGTTGGGGGGAGGAACCAAAGGATCAGTGGGATAGTTGAATCCAGGAAGAGTCAGATTATCTGTCCGATGTGTGGATGGGGGCATGCTTATAGGAAGATCAATTGTCTGGGTGGGTGTCTCAGAGTTTGGTTTGGTCTGTGGGGTGGAATATGGGCTAGTAGTCTTGATTTGGCAGAGGAGGTCTTGGAGACAAGACAAGTCACTGGGGAGGCTGGGAGGAAAATGAAGGGTGGTAGTAGAGATTTGAGTCAGGGACTGTGGGGGTATGTACAGAGGATTTTTTGCTTGGAGCCATCAGTGTATTGATGAGTTAGGGTAAGAGCACATTGATAGTGCTGAGAAGTCAGAAGATAGACTAATGTAGATAAAGATGGACAGATGCAAAGTCAAGCACAACACAGGAGGGCAGAAAATGACATGAGAGGAAAGTGATCAGGAACAGTCAGCATGGATTCACCAAGGGAAGGTCATGCCTGACTAATCTAATCGCCTTTTATGATGAGATTACTGGTTCTGTGGATGAAGGGAAAGCAGTGGATGTATTGTTTCTTGACTTTAGCAAAGCTTTTGACACGGTCTCTCACAGTATTCTTGTCAGCAAGTTAAGGAAGTATGGGCTGGATGAATGCACTATAAGGTGGGTAGAAAGCTGGCTAGATTGTCGGGCTCAACGGGTAGTGATCAATGGCTCCATGTCTAGTTGGCAGCCGGTGTCAAGTGGAGTGCCCCAGGGGTCGGTCCTGGGGCCGGTTTTGTTCAATATCTTCATAAATGATCTGGAGGATGGTGTGGATTGCACTCTCAGAAAATTTGCGGATGATACTAAACTGGGAGGAGTGTTAGATACGCTGGAGGGGAAGGATAGGATACAGAAGGGATTTGATAGCTGCTTTCAACTACCTGAAAGGGGGTTCCAAAGAGGATGGCTCTAGACTGTTCTCAATGGTAGCAGATGACAGAACGAGGAGTAATGGTCTCAAGTTGCAATGGGGGAGGTTTAGATTGGATATTAGGAAAAACTTTTTCACTAAGAGGGTGGTGAAACACTGGAATGCGTTACCTAGGGAGGTGGTAGAATCTCCTTCCTTAGAGGTTTTTAAGGTCAGGCTTGACAAAGCCCTGGCTGGGATGTTTTAACTGGGAATTGGTCCTGCTTCGAGCAGGGGGTTGGACTAGATGACCTCCTGGGGTCCCTTCCAACCCTGATATTCTATGATTCTATGAAAATGGATTGGCTGGGCAGTAAACAGGGGAGGGGAATCATTTTCTGAGGGAACAAAGGACTCATTAGGTAAATAATTTCTTGGCAAGGCTTGTGTGCATAGTAGGGGAAGAGGAGAAATGAGGGATAAGAGCTGGATGGATTGATGTGACTGGGGGCAGCAGACAATCAACTGGAAACCAAGAATAGATGGGGTGGGCTGATAGCTGGGGGAGAATGAGAAAAAGCACAAGAGAAAGATGGAATTGTTATTTGTTGTTAAGGTTTGTTTGCCTAAAATCTTCTAAAATGCATGAATTTGCATGATATTTCACAATTGGCTGACAGATGGCACCCCATTTAAATCTGTATTGCAGCCTCACTCTTGTTTGCCTTGTTATGGGGCCCATAGAATATTATAAATGTAAATTCCACCGAGACAGATTAATGTTATGCCAGACATGATCATATTAATAAAGAAGTCCCATGACTGTGGTCCCAATCCAACATGCTCTCTGTTGCCAGAAAGCCAGGTAATTTCAACCCATTGATTTCAATGGGAGTTTCACCATGAAAGGGCAGGACTATGTTCGAAATTTCTAGCCTTTCTATATAATCGCTATACATGCAATATCCTTCTGCTGCACTAGTTTTCAGCCTTATATTTCTTGGGCCAAATTCTGCCCTCAGCTATGGCCATTCATTTAGCCGCACAAGTAAAAGCGAGAGCAGAATTTGATCCCTGAAGTCTGAAGAGCAGAATCGCACATATTATGTGCCTTCGGTTAGTTCTGAAGAAGATCAATTGGTTCCAAAAGGACATGTTCACATAAGCAAACAAAAAAAATTGAATAGAATCTACACTTTTGTTGTGTAAATCCAAAATAATTGTTTCCTCTAATTCAAACTTTGATTTCTTTGACCCTTGGGTCTTGTAGGTCACTAGAAATGAGACCACTGGTAGGGTAATATAGTAACATATTTATCTAGGAATCTCAAAGTGCAATATAAAACTTTAATTAAACCTTGCTTCCTTCCCTGAAGTAGCTAATTAGCATTATGCCCATTTTAAAGGTGGATAAATGGAGAGGTTAAATGATTTATCCAAGATCACACAGCAAATGAGTGACAGAGCTGAGACAAGAACCCAGGAGTTTTGACTTCCAGACTTTTGCACCAACCACTAGATACCGTATGCATGAGACAATGAAACGATGTATTATATATGGCCTTAATTCTTAGTTGGGTTTTCTATTTGGAGGTTAATATGAGTATTTTGGTATCCCTTTCACTGGCTCTTGTTTATGTCCTTTCTCCTCCCTGTTCTTTGACAAGCTGAAAAGAACAATGACAATAAAACTGATGAAAGCTATGACTTTTATTTAAGTATTAATAGAGGAGCTAAGCAAACTCCTCCAACCTGCAAGTTCAACTGTAGTATAGTGTATGGGCAAATTTTATAACATCAGGTGTATTAGAGACTAGGGCTTACATGAAAGTACACAACTGAGAGAACCTGCAAGGAGACAGAATGTTATGTAAAATAATACTGTTAAATATATGTAAGATTTATTCATAGCTTATGCTGTTTACATATAATTCCTAATAAACATATTTCATCAAAAGTTAATATGTCCCAGTGGTATAATTACATAAAATAGGTGTGTAATCAATCTACTGTAGAGGAAAGAAGGGAACAACCCAAAGAAGAGAAAAAAAAAAATCACACAGCTTAGCACAAGCCAACTTAATTTCTAATGTGTAAAATATGCAACCCTTTTGCAAACAGTTAAATGTTAGCAATAAGATACATTTCTCTAATTACTAGTGCCTTTAGATGCTAAAGTGAATTTTGATGGAATCACTGATCATTTTGTTTGATTCACAAAGGTACAGTCCCAGAGCTTAGGAAAAATGTTCATAGTTCTAACCATCCACCCTAACCACATCTGAAATCGTAATGAGCATGTTGCTCCAATAATATCAACTCAATCAGATCATATGGTGAAACATTTCCAGACATATTGATAAATCCATTGATTCTCCCATTCCTGTAGTCACTGGACTATAGAAGAAAGGATCAGTAGCCATTTGACCTTCATTGTGTATTAAATAAACACCAGATGGCAAGGATTCATTCAGTAAATCTATTCTTTCTTCTTCATAGTCATGTTCACACTGTTGCTTCCCACTGAGTCTTTATCTTTGTTTGTCATGGTGCCAAAGCTGCCTCTATAGTACCTTTCATGCATCACAGCTTTCAAATCTTGTCCCATTAGTTTCATTTTGTTTCTATCATAAATAATCTACTACTTTCTCATACACTCTTTCATTACCTAATAATGTTCAGTTTTTGTACAAGTATTAAAAGGTTAGTGGGTACAGTTTGCCCACAGAGAATATAGTCTGTGTGCTGCTATTTATTGAAGAGAAAAATGTAATCCACAGGTAATAATTCCAGAACTCTGAAGAACACTAACAACTTCAATAAATATCAAAATGTTAATGTTGTGTTTAAAATATATAAAAAAGAAAGGATCTTTGTATTGGAAGCATGATTCTATCTAGAAAGCAGCTAATGCCACAAAATGAGATTGTCACGGGGTGGATTGTCAAAGGCACAAACAACAGTGAGGTGCCCGGGAGTTAGGAATCTAGCTCTCATTTGTACTTTTGAGAATCTATCCCCTAGATCCATATTTTGAAAACCTGGGAGTTCAGATGTATTCGGTGCATCAAAAGGATAGGAGCTATTGGCATCCAAATTCTGATTTCTAAAACACCCAAAGTTCAGGATTGGGGTTTAGTCTGGAACCATCATTAGTTCAAATATGTGAAACCTTGAGAGGATACCAGTAGTGCTATCACTTAGCTAACGGCTAGGGAATATGGCATCACAAATATATTATACTTCTATATGCAGATGTTGAGTTTGAGTCCTTAATGTTAAAAAAGAACTAATAGATCAGAATAATGTGAAACCAATTGGTCTTCCCTTCTCTTTTACCTTGCCTGAGAATTATAGGGACATTTGCCAGTCATTTATGCCAGCTTTTTAACTCATTTGTTGATAACTGACAGTTGCAGGTGAGTTATTTTTATGATGCAATTTCTGAGTGGAAAATACCTCAGCTCTAACGGGCAAAGAGCACGGCTGTTTGCTTTTGGAATTATACTACTAATACAAACAGAACAAAATGAAATTTGTATAATTATTGAAAACGTATTGGCAGAGCTCTGTTTACAAACCGGGGCTCTCCTAAGGGTCTAATGCCATGATTTCCAGTCCTACACTTCTATGATGCTATGTCATCAAGAAATTAAGTTCCAAAATTTAGGTGTTGCAGTGCGGGTGCCTTGAAGCGGGGAGAAGGCACAGGGAACGTCCGACCACTTGGCTGATTTTGTTGTAGTAGTCAATAGAGGTGTGGCTGTCTGCAAGGGAAGAACAGATTTAATAATTTTATTAAGATGATGTTAAAATAAAAAAAATATGGTACAGAGTTTAAGCGTAGAATTTTCTGGTTATCAGGGAATAAGGTACAGATTATCAAGGGGTGCAAAATTCAGTTTAAGATCGGATGGTGTAAGGAATACATAATCTGCAATATCCCCGATTGAGGGTAAAAGGTTAATGGGTCAAAGTACAGACATTGAGATATGAGGGTATGTTGTTCATATAATGGCTATGTTCAGATGTGGAGTATAATGAGTGGATACGATGATGAGGATGGATTTACCCTCATTTGGTGAGATTTAATGTTCAGTGAGTTTATGGTTCCAGTTCATATGGTCCTGCCAGAAGCATACAATGCCCCACAAATGGCATCTCTAAGTGAGGTGGGGTGTGGCCCAGTAGTTTGCATCAAGAATGCTTTGCCAGATGGAGAACTTGCTTCAATACACCTTTTCTAAAGGGGCAGCAAAAATGACAAGTGATCACTCCCCTTGTCCCATTGCCAGTGCACCTGGAAGCATTATGAAACACAAGTTGACTTTAACCCAAAAGAATTCAGATGAAAAACAAAATCTGCATTGCCTAGGGGGAAAGGACTTTTTTCCTCCCTGCCCATTCTCTCGTCCGGTTTGATCCTACAGTGATCCAAAAATACAAGTCAACCTTACGCAGACAAAAGAGTGGCCAGCCTGCATGGTTCATCATATTACATCTACCCTGTTGCCAAGGTGACCTAGTTACATGATCACCCATCCCATCTCTCCAAGTGGTCTGACTGGTCAATTCACCTGGGTTAGTCTGTCTGTCATCCTCAGCAAAACCAATCCTCCTGATTAGGGCAGGAAATAACAGAGTTAAATTTGAAACATCACAATCATTCCCATAGAAACTGTACTGCAATATTGGAAACAAAAGGGTTTAAATCACTTCTGTTTCAAGCCAAAAAGGAAGCTGAGTTCAGAGAGAGGGTAGCTATCAAGGAAGTCACCTCCTGAGCACCTCCCCATAGCCAGACGTGGTCCCACTGTGCCCTGCCTTTATTTTCCTTCTTCAGGGTCCTTTGGGACCCCCTTCTCCAGTCTCTCTTGTGCCTGCTCCCTCCTCTCCCATTGGGCCAGTTTAATAATTGAAACAGTTCTTTTTAAAGTCCCACAAATAAAGTCCAAATATTTATACTCAGCTCTGACTCTTATACCAGATATGGAGCAATTCTGTTATCTCAATCTATTCCGCACAGAACCACCACTCCCACCCCTTTCTATCTCGAGCTCAGTCTTCTGGCTTCCTTCTCCTGTTCTGAGGGAGAAGGCAGAATATGTACTGCCCTCCTTTGGAGGGCTCCTCACAATTGGCTGAAAGAGATAGTAGACCTGCCCCTCCCTACACTAGAGGGCTTCTGATCCTGGGCTCTTAAAAGAGACAGTGTCCTGGGTTTTTCCCATCCAACTATTAATTCCCTGAACTGCTTCCTCTCTTCCAACTTGGGCCTTTTCCTGCACTTTTGTCCATTCCAGTGTTCTTGGAATAGGGTCTTCTGGTTTCTCTAGACTTAAAGGTCCAGTATTCCCTAGTACAGGGAGAAATTCACTCAAACATAAATATCTTCAATATTAGCATGGGAAAAGCTATGAGCCACATAAATACATATTTATTAACTGGGATTTTTTCAAAGTTTGCTCCACAGTATAAATTCCTCATTAGAGTTTTAAAAGAAAAATCTGTAATGATCCCTGCCTTATTGTATACACGCTTTCAGCTAACTTCCTAAGCTTTTCTTTAATGTTGTCTACAGAAACAAGACCTAAGTTCATTACACTCTGGGCTAAATGCAACAAAATAAAATGAAAGACATTATTTAGAGAGAGAGAGAGAGAGAGAGAGAGAGAGCGCGCCAACTGCTGCTCCATATTTTTCAATATGTATTTTTTCTTGGGAAGACCTGACTAGAGAGAGACAGGTTTTGTTCTCTCCCAAGCTCTAACATGCAGAGCTAGTGATGCAGCAGTTTGTTCTGTTTATTGTGACCTCTGTGATGATTACTAGTTCTAAATCTGTTTACTCTCAAGGGGAGTGATTTTAGTCATTCTGCTTACATTTTATTTTTAAATCACTAACATTGATACCCTGTACTTAAAACAGCTCATTTTTTTCCTACGGACAGTCTCTCCAAGATGGTATTTAGCTTGTACAAAGTTTCCAATATCAATAACAACATAAAATCATATTTTAATTTCACCTTTGAGTTTAGCTATTATGATAATTGCAAACAGTGAATATCATTACTGAGTTGGGGTAATTTCCTATCCTTAGATTTCAGAGCAAAAATATTTGCTGGAGGAGGAATGATGTCACTTTAAACCTGCTATTTATCTCCAAGCACTGCAAAAGGCAGCGTATAGCCCCCTCATGTGTAAAAATAAAACTGATATCACCTTAAGTTTATATTTCACCACTTTTAAAAAGTAGTGAAGAATATGCCACAATATGTCTTGTTCTAGCAGCTGAAAAATTATGCTATGACTAAATGACATCATTCTGCCTCCCACAGAATTTTTTGGCTCTTAAAGCTCAGAGAGCAGATGAAATTAAGAGGAACTGTCACTGTCACACAGAAAGCAGGAAAAATGCTAACATCTCCTGAGTTTCCTGAGCATCACCTTGAGAGGTTTGAGTAGGTAACCATAAAATACCTCATAAGAATATAGAAGATAAATATACCCCTCTGCAGAGAGTCAGCACAAAGTCTATGCATCACCTACCTCCTCAGTTAGTGGGATCTAACTGATGTATAGGGCTTGTTTTGGCCCTCTTCACAGGTGGATGCAAAGGTGCCTCTATGCTGCCTTTCCACCTTCCCTGTTCTGGGGGCCAGCCAGTGGCTGAATTGTTCCTTGGTACAAGTTACAATAGTCACAGGGATGATTGAACTATACTCCAAGGACCAATTTGCCAGACCAGGATCACCTTTGACTGACATACCTACAATCCCTCCTTCCAAAATGCTCCCTACTGTAGTAGAGGGAGAAAAAGAAGTGTGTGACATAAAGCTGGGAATTCTCAGCTGCCCATAAGTCAGGTTTTAGGTTCTCATGTGCTACTCTGGTAGAATCAAGGAACCTCAGCAGGATTGAGGATCTGGCATAGGAGCTTCAGTACCTTTCTAGCAATATGGAATAAAAGGTGCTAGCTGCATTCTAAAACTAGAAAATGAAGCTAGCTGACTTGTTTCAATTTCTTTTATTATTTGTATTATAGTTGTACTTGAAACTTCAATCATTGTACCACTCTAGTAGGTGCTGTAAGCGCAAATTGTAAGATATTCCCTTCCCCTGATAACTTAGTCTAGGTTTCAGACAGGACAAAATAAGTTGACACGAAAAACCATAGGATGGCAGAAAGTGGGAGGACTTCTTAACAAAATTTACTGAAATTGAGGTCTCAGCTCACCACATGCCTATCCAATTCCATATGGACATACTTTGATTGTTATGGCTCACTAGTTTAGTTATGTCTTGGTTGGATTGCTGGCTGGGTGTTTTGCCTCCAGGCTTGCTGACTAGTTGACTTTCTCTGATAGAAATAGGGTGAAGAATAAGCAAAATGTATGATTAAAGTAGGTTTTGAGGAGGAATTTAGGAGGATAACATGCTGGTGGTTTGAATTCTGACAGGGTTTATTTGGGAGCCCATAAAAGAGCTGAATTTAAAGCACCCAGAGCCAGTGCTGAAGACCCTAGTGAGGACAAATAGACTGTTAATTTATTGGATTATTTAATACCCTGGAAGATGTTCATTTGGAGTTTGTGACTTGGCCGGAGGGCCAGGTTACTGAAGACTCCTCACAGTGAGCCTGCAGAGCATGTCAGGGACCAAAAAAGGCCAGAAACACTGCACCAAAGAGGTGAGTGCTACTTTACAGGAAAGCAGTCTGAAAGAACAATCGGAGACGGAGGAGGAGACCCATGACAGGATGAAGTCTCAAGAGCCAATGGCAGACAAGATTTTAAGACTGAGACTGAGGATGAAAATGGAGTAGAGGTCCTGGCATTTGGCCGGGAAAAAGTCATTTGGGACCTCAGTGACAGCAGTTTCAGTGGAGTACAGGTGGCAGTAACCAGAGAACTTTCTGTGGTACTATTTTCATTATGGCTCACTAGTTAGTTATGTCTTTGTCGGATTGCTGGCAGGGTGTCTTGCCTCCAGGGTTGCTGACCAGTTCACCTTCTAGGGTAGAAAAAAATAGGTGAATAATAAGCAAAATGTCTGATTAAAATAATTGTTAAAATGAAAGAGTTTTCTTCCTTAATATTATACTTACATGAGCTTTTAGAAAGGGGAGCAGCTGTCTTCTTGTTGGCAGGTTTTCTTGCAGACATTGTGGGATCATTGAAGGGAGAGAGAGAATGCAGCACAAATAAAACAACAACATTTTTCTTAAATAATCCCTATTCTACCCTAAGAACCAGAATTTACTGAGAATGTTATAACTCCTTATTTGTTATGTCTCACTACTTTGGTTCAGTCCTGATTCGCTGGGGCTCTCACTTCCCAGTCTTGCTGACTGATAGATTCTTGATGGGGGAGAGGAATATGAAGTTTCAGAAATGGTATGTTAGGGAAAAGTTTCAGAGTGGTAGCCGTGTTAGTCTGTTTCAGTAAAAAGAATGAGGAGTACTTGTGGCACCTTAGAGACTAACAAATTTATTTGAGCATAAGCTTTTCTCCACTGATCATTAATGAAGAAAGCCTAATATTTTCAATGTGGCTGCTAGCTTTTTCTTTTCTATTTTAGCACATACTTAAGGGAACTCCTTTCTTCTGTTTCTAGCCCACATGCTGCTACTTCATTCCCCGCCTTTGTATTGTTTCTAGGTTATACAGATTATGTACTTGATTCTCAAACAATTTCTAGGTTGCTAATTTGGACTCTGCATTTGTGCATCATTTAAAAAAAATGAGCAAGTACTAGGTGGGATAATTAGTAGAGAGGCTTCCAGGACTTTTAGGTCCCAAAATAGAAGCCTGATTGAGATTATGTGGTCTGTAAAGCATAGTGGTGAAGGAGGAAATCAAAGATGTCACTGAGAAGGAGAGCACTATGGGCCTATTAAAAGGGTACATAAAGTGAAGGGAGTTTATGAGGCTGATAGATGGTCATGTGGAAGGTAAGGAAACCATAGCCTTCTTGAAAGGTCACACAGAGAAGGCAAAAATCTGAGCCCCTTGAAAGTTTACATAGAAGAAAGGCCATTGGAGAGTTATACAAAGGGGAGTCTTACCAAGAGAAGTTGTGAATTTATCAGAGGGTCACCTGAAATGACTTCTGATAGGCAAAGCTGAAGGCCTTCTTGAAGTTTATGTAACAGGAAGGTAGGGCCAACAACTTATTGGATGGTCACAGACTAAGTGATGACCTTGTTGAGAACTGGGAAGAGAGAAGAAGCAGATGAGGATGAGCAGAGATCTTCATATGAACCCAACATAAAATTAGGTTGAGGTCAAATAATGGTTAAAAGTTCAAGCCAGCACTTATGTTTTCTGAACCAATTCATTCACAAAAAACCCCTCCCAGAATGCAATGGGCTAGTATTCCAGAATGGCCTCTGCTAAACCATACCCTCACACACAGAAAAGTACATTTGCTCTGATGATAACGGTCTACCTAAAATATCATGCAAAAAAGCCTTGGATATTAAAATATAAACCATGGACAGTGACTAATGCATTAACAGTTAGCAATGGAATATAATTAAGTAAAATAGCAATGAGACATACCATGAGAGAAGTGAATTGATGGCATTCCCTGCTCCAAGTACAAAATCAATTTAGAAATATGTTCAAGCAATCAAATTTTCATTTGGTACAGCACTCTTTACTTCAGGTTTCTTTGGTTTTTGTTTTTTTTTTAAAGATGTACCTTCTTTAATGATGCAGATGTTCTGACATGCAAGCCAACATCATGCTATTTGCAAGCAATGTTTAGAAGTCTGTGGCCCTTTTTTGTCATTATATGTTGTGGCATCATATTAATTTTTACTTTCCTGATATAGGTCATGTCTAATCTAGGAAAAACAATGTGATTTGTAACGTGTTAACTAACATGTTATTTTAACATGGGTTAAAATCTTAGTGTAGATAAAGCAAGTATAGTTTTACAAGGTGTAAACTGGTAAAGTTAATCCCTAGTGGGGAAACCAGAGTTTACCTAGACCATGCAGCATGTTAAAACGACATCTTGCCTACTGGTATTTTTACACATATTAAATTAACACATATTAGCTAATTAATTAATTGATTAATACGCTAGACACATAAAAACATACCTTTTTCCCCTAGAGATGACAAGCCCTAAGGGCATGGCTACACTTGCATATTAAAGTGGCCCCGGGTGCCCTAACTCATGACCCATCCACACTGGCAAGGCACCTAGAGCGCCTGGACTCTGCGGCTAGAGCATTCCTGATACTCCACCTCGGCGAGTAGAACAACATTTGATGCGCCCCCCCGCTGGAGTTCTGCAGTGTCAGTGTGGATGCCCTGGTCTGTTAATGCACTCTGATTGCCCTCCAGAAGTGTCCCACAATTCCTGTTCTAACCACTCTGGTCATCACTTTGAACTCTACTGCCCTGCCCTCAGATGATCAACCGTCAGACCTGCCCTTTAAATTCTCTGGGAATTTTGAAAATCCCCTTCCTGTTTGCTCAGCCAAGCATGGAGTGCTCTCAGCAAATCTTTCCAGGTGACCATGCCTCCACGCGCCAGGTGATCTCCAGTTTGGAGCAATGGCAACATGCTGGACCTTATCAGTGTTTGGGGGGAGGAAGCTGTCCAGTCCCAGCTGGGCTCCAGCCATAGGAATTATGATACCTTCAGGCAGATATCAAGGGACATGATGGAAATGGGCCAAGACCAGGATGCACAGCAGTGCAGGGTTAAAATGAAGGAGCTGCGGAATGCCTACCACAAAGCCCACGAGGCAAACAGCTGCTCCAGTGGTGCCCCTGTGACTTGCCGTTTCTACAAAGAGCTCGACGCGATTCTTGGGGGCGACCCCACCTCCACTCAGAGGACCACCATGGACACTTCAGACCCCAGTTCAACAAGGCAGGGGGAGGAAGAGAAAAGCGGAGCGAGGGTGCTGAGGAGGAGGAAGACACCCCAGAATCCCTAGATGCATGCAGCCAGGAGCTGTTCTCAAGCCAGGAGGAAGGTAGCCAGTCGCGGCAGCTGATGCTTGGGGAAGGACAAACACCAGAGGAGGTTCCTGGTAAGCAGCTTTTATTTTGGGAAGGAAGTTATTCGGTGCGCGCTCTTGGGGTGAGGAGGGTTAGGGCTGCATGCATTGGGTGTTGATGTGCTCTCTCACATCGTGGTAATTGGCCTCAGTGATCTCTTCAAAGGTCTCATCCAGAAGTTGGGCAATGCGCTTGCGCAGGTTTCTTGGGAGAGCCACTGTGGTCCTTGTCCCAGTCAGGCTAACATGTCCGCACCACTGTGCCGTGAGGGGCGGGTGGACCATTGCTGCACACATGCAAGCTGCATATCGGCCAGGGCAGAAGCCGATTGTAGTAGAAGACCCTCCCTTGCTTCCCAGGGCTATCTTCCAGGATGAACTCCTGTGGAAAATGTGCGGAGAGTGTTCAGTGTAGGGGCCACTTGCAGCTGTTGGCTCTCCCCAAGGCACAGAAACCCAGAGGACAGAACGTCCGTGAAACAGTCAGTCCATTTTGGGGCTCCTGTGGGTTATGTGTGCTCACTTTGGGAAGGGCAAATTATGCTATTGTGCAGACTGTGCTTGCCCTTAAAGTATGGGGGAATCATTGCTCTGTCTGGTGTGAACAATGCTGCCTCTGTTAAGTGTTGCATTTTGCCTTTACAGATGCAACCTTAAGATCTTAGCCGTCCATGTTATCAACGGTCGAAAGACTCCAAAGAATTAGGAAGAGGCCACGTAGAAGCAAAGAAGACATGCTGCATGAAGTAATGCAGCAGTACCTTAATGAGAATCTAAAAGTGCAGGAGTGAAGGGAGAATGAAGCGCGCCAGCACAAAAGCAAGGAGCTCCAGCAGCAAAGCATGGATCGGCTGATAAGCATCATGGAGCACTAAGTGGACTCAATCCAGGCGCTTGTAGCCAAGCAGGGGGAGCACTACTGCGCCCGCCCCCCCTGCAGCCCTTGTCCCCCCATGTCACCTCCAACCCACTTTCCCCAGCATCCAGATTCTTATTGCCACCAGCTGCCTCCAACACCTATAACTTCACCACCCAGCCCTAAAGACTACGACCCTTACCCACTGCACTCAACCCCCCTCACCATACAGTATAGCCATCCTGAAATGCAGCACTCATTGCACAGCACTCCAGAGAGGAAGGCTGAGTAAGGTAACAGGACATATGCAAATTTTTGATTGACTGTTCCCAACCCCACCCCCTTGCCCTTTCTGTTTCCCAAGCAGTTATGTTTCTTTTCAACAAATGGATTTTTTGGCTTTGAAAACATTCTTTATTATTGCATAAAGTAAAAGATACCTTAGCCCAGGAAAGAAACAGGCACTGCAAGTCAGCGTAGCAAACACAGATTCCTACTAACATTGGAACCACTGCACTTCGCTCCCATGCAGGGCACCAGACGTTACTGGTGGATTTAAGCCTCAAATTGCTCCCTCAAGGCATCCCTCATCCTTGCAGCCCTGTTCAAATTCAGCCTCCAGGTATTTAACCTCCGAGTTCCATGCCTGAGTGAATCATTCACCCTTCCCTTCACAAATGTTATGGAAGGAACAGCATGCAGATGTAACTGCAGGGATGTTGTCAACGGCCAGGTCCAGCTTCCCATACAGAGAGTGCCAGCGGCCCCTTAAATGGCCAAAAGTACCCTCCACAGTCATTCTGCACCAGCTCAGCCTGTTGTTGAACTGCTCCTTGCTGCTGTCAAGGCTCCCTGTGTAGGGTTTCATGAGCCACAGCATTAAAGGGTAAGCGGGGTCTCCAAGGATCACAATGGACATTTCGACTTCTCCTACGGTGATCTTCTGGACTGGGAAAAAAAAGTCCCGGCTTGCAGCTTTCTGAACAGGCCAGTGTTCCAAAAGACGCGTGCATGATGCACCTTTCTGGGCCAGCCTGCATTAATGTCAATGAAACGCCCACGGTGATCCACTAACACCTGGAGAACCATACAGATATACCCCTTCCGATTAATGTACTCAGAGGCTAGGTGGGCTGGCTCCAGACTTGGAATATGCATCCCATCTATCACCCCTCCACAGTTAGGGAAGCCCATTTGTGCAAAACCAGCCACAATGTCAGGTACGTTACCCAGAGTCACGGTTCTTCTGAGCAGGATGCGATTAATGGCCATGCAAACTTGCATCAACATGATTCCAATGGTCAACTTTCCCACTCCAAACTGGTTAGTTACCTATTGGTAGCTGTCTGGAGTTGCCAGCTTCCAGACTGCAATAGCCACCCGCTTCTCAACAGACAGGGCAGCTCTCAATCTCGTGTCCTTGCATCTCAGGATCGGGGCGAGCTCCTCACACAGTCCCATAAAAGTGGCTTTTCTCATCCGAAAGTTCTGCAGCCACTGCTCGTCATCCCAGACTTGCCTGACGATGTGATCCCACCACTCAGTGCTTGTTTCCCAAGCCCAAAAGTGGCATTCCATGGTGGTGAGCATGTCCGTGAATGCCACAAGCAAACTCATGTCATATGCATTACTCGAGTCGATATCATCATCGGAGCCTTCACTGTCAGTTTGGATCTTAAGGAGTAACTCAACTGCCAAAAGTGACATGCTGGTGAGACTCGTCAGCATATTCCTCAGCAGTTCAGGCTCCATTCCCACAGACTGAAAGGGAAGACAGAGTGCGCAGTACAAAAAAAGTTGAAAGATGGCGCTAAATGTAGACGGAAGCATAGGGATTGCTGGGATGCGAACTGATGCATCACAGGGCATTGGGACAGGACCCAGAATGCCCCACAAACCCCGCCCCTTTCCCACAAGCCACAGCACCAGAATGGGAAGAGGTGCTCTGTGGGATAGCTGCCCATAATGCACTGCTCCCAATGCCGCTGCCAGTGCCACAAATGTAGCCATGCCAGTGCACTTGCAGCTGTCAGTGTGGACAGACTGCAGAGCTTTCCCTCCTGCGCTCTCAGAAGCGCTCTACATCTGCAAAGCGCTCTACATCTGCAAGTGTAGCCATGCCCTAAGTGTGCGATGCTGGTGCTCAATCCAGTGTGTCAGGGCTTGTCTACGCTTAAAATGCTACAGCAGCACAGCTGAGCTGAGTCAGTTATGCCGCAATAGTGCTTCAATGTAGACACTACGTATACCGGCATAGGTAATCCACCTTCCTGAAAGACAGTAGGTAGGTATATAGAAGCATTCTTCCATCAACCTAGCACTATCTACAACACAGGGACTTAGGTCATTTTAATAACACCACTCAAGGATGTGGATTTTTCCACACCCCTTACTGATGTAGTTAAACTGACCTAATTTTCTAGTGTAGACCAAGCCTCAGTGAAAGGGCTTTGAATGGGGCATTAGAAGATTACTTTTCCTCTGTTGGGCAGATGTGGAGTATTTGTGCAGCCAGACTATAGCTATTAAGAGTCTGTGGACTGCAGTAGTGGCCATAGCCCACTGAACCCCACACCCTCACCTTTGCATATAACTTGTGACCAATGGGTATGCATAGATCACAAGATCATTGGTCATGTCCCTGCCATTCCCCACCAGCCTTCCAACAAGCCCCACTCCAGACTCCTCTTCCAATTGAGATCTCATGAGCCAAACTATACAACATGAAAGAGGTTCCAGAATCCCCCTATATGTTGTTGTTATCTAGTATTTGTATTACCATAGCACCTAGAGGCCCCAGTCATGGACCAGGTCCCCATTGTGCTAGGTGCTGTACAAACAGAACAAAAAGATGATCCCTGCCGCAGAGAGCTTACAATCTATAAGGCTAGAGAAAACAGATGGATCCACACAGATGGGCTAGTACAAGAAAACAATGAGACAATATTAGTCAGCAAGCTAGGCTGTAGTCTCAGCACACTAGAAGCCTAACTATTGTCAAGTTTTTTTATAGGCATCATGGCAAACAATTTTTAAGGACAGATTTGAAGGACGATTATGAGGTAACTTTGCAGATGTTTACAGGGAGCATCTCCCAACCGGGAGGGGCAGCACAGGAGAAAGCATGAAGATTCTTGTTTGAATATTTAACAAGTGGGCAATGAAGGCTGGCATAGTGGGTTGACTGGAGGCAGGAGTCAATATTCTATTAGCAAATGAAAGATGATAGGGGAATGCTGGGGAATAGATTGTGAAAGGCCTCAAAAGTGAAGTGAAGTGAAGTGAAGCAGCTGATATTTGATGTGATAGAAAAAGGGGGAACCTATGGAAGGATGCAAAGAGAGGGGTGACATGGCTGAAGTGATGGACTTGGAGAATGAGCATTACATCAGCATTATGAATAGATCTGAAAGATTGCATTTGTTGAGGCTAGAGAAAAGGATGTTGCACAAATCAAGGTGAGAAATGAGATCCTGGACAAGAGTTTTAGCTGCGTGGCTGGATAAAAATAGTCCCAGAGATGATATGCAATCAGAATCTGCGAGATTAAGACAGGACCTAGACAGAGGTCTGAATTGATTATGGGCCTGAGTGGCAGGCAGGGTGGTGGTATCATCCACTATGATCAAGAGAGGGAGTGGTTGGGAGGGGAATATTAGCTCGGTTTTAGCCATATCAAGCTTGATCTGATGACTAGACATCCATGAGGAGATGTCAGACAGACAGGCCAAGATTTTAGCTGAGAGAGATCTGGAGTAGCAAGGTAGATCTGAGTTGTCCGCATAGAGCTGATAGTTCACTTTGTGTTTGCATATGAGATTACCCAGAGTTAAGCTGTAAAAGGAGAAGAGAAGGTGACCAAGGGCCGAGCCCTGTGGAATCTCCAGAGAAAGAGATGATGGAAAGGATCCTCTGAAAACACTTGCCAAAGGAGTGATTAGAAAGGTTGGAGGCAAACCAGAAGAGAACAGAATCATGGAAGCTGAGGGAGAGCAATATTTCAAGAAGACCATGGTCCACCATGCTGTAGGTGGCTGACAAGTCAGGAAATATGAGGATGGAGTACCGGATCTGAGCTTTGGCAAGGAAGAGTTCATTGGAGGTCATTAGGACTGCCTCCCACCCTGCAGAGCAGAAACACAATAATTCAGCTGTGATTTGGGCCTTTCCCACACCCATGGAAGTGTGACGTGGTGGGAAACAAATTTGTGTATTCAAGCAAAGCAATGTTTTTCATTCTTAACGTACATAACCCAAACAATGATTGCTGCTTTTGACAGTGGGTATCTGTCCAGTGGTAAAGATAGATAGAAAAAAGTGGAGCAAAAGCACCAATTTTTATAAAATATGAGTGGAAGTTGCAAAATTCTGTTCAAACCAATCTAATATATTGAGTGATGATGTAAGAAGTTGAAAACCCCTTTACCATCCTGTACACGTTTGGGTCAGGAACAGTGCACACTAATGCTTTTAGATCCCTGAGAATAATCATTTATAGAATATGGTAATTTAATGAAGTGTGTATGTATGTGGCTGGATGAATGTCACAGCTGCTCAGGGGTTATTGATTATATTCCTCTCTAGTAGAAACCTTACAAAAAAAATAAGCCCTAGTATTTGTTTCACCTCATGAAGAATCTCCGGTAGTTCAAGTGATAGGTGCCCTTTAATTTTAGATAAGAAAGTCCTGAGAGGTTTCTTTGCTGATGATCACCAAGTCTGTACAATTATGAAATCATTACATGTCCATAGCAATAACTGAAGAATCAATGCAGGTCCAGATACCGAGCTGCATCTGAAGAACATTTAACTCATCTTGCAATGGGGGTTCCTCAGTCTGTGCTAGGTAGGTCCCCTGGCACAACCTAGAGCAGCCAGAGAGGAATTCTAAGTTGTAATCATTGCCAACAGCACCAACAGGCCAATACAGCATGGATTGCACAGGCTGATGATACCTCTTACCCCCCAACTTAGCCTTCTGTGTTACTAGAAGATTGCCTCACACTAGGTAGATCTCCTGTG
>NC_134239.1:80950510-81008010 GCF_965152275.1 Natator depressus
AAAGGAAGCAAAAATACATTTCTGAATGTCTCCGCTTTTTTCAGACGAGAACAGCAATAGAAATATTGTTTTATACCCTTCTTGTCTTCTTTTCACAGATAAGACTTACAATAAAAACACTATGCATAATAAGATTCAAGAGTCACCCAAATGTTTGAAGAACAAATCTGCACTGTTTTTATGGAATCACCACCATGAGGTGTAGAGGGGGTGACAATAAATTGGAGTTTGTGCTATAATTACATTTGCCTGAAATGCATGAACTAAATTTAGTGCAGCAGACTAATACTGCTTGTAACTGTATACAACATCACACAAATTGGAACTGTCAGTTGTAGCGGCTTCAAAGGAAAAGGACTACAATAGTGTTGCTCTCAGTGACATGGAAGACTGCAAACTACCCATATACTATGGTGCTGGGCACTCTACAAATGCCTGAAGTAGATTAGATGAGTTACTTTATTACCCATTAAAGGGCAGATTGTGCTTAGTCCTTACATCGGTGTGTTTGGGAAGAGGAGGGCTCATTGAGTCTTCTCTTGTACCCATCTCTCAGACGTAAAACACACCAAAACACTGTTCCCCACAAGCAATGCTGCTATTCAAACCACTTGAAAGAGAGTAAGGAAGGGTGGGTAAGTGTCACTGCTGGTCAGGAAATGTTTGTTCCTGTGAAAATTTGACAAAAATATTTTACCTAGATTTTGCTTAAAAAGTTTGAAAGGTTTCAGATGTCCACACAGATTTGTAAGGCCCAGATAAAGGAATAGGTCAGAATTCTGAGACAACAACAAAACTATGATCTCAAGATAACAACTTTGCTCTTCTAAACATGTGCTAGAATTGCTATCTGACCCAAAATATAAAAATAATCATGGTAGTTCTCAAAAATGTGGGTGAATTGGAAACTGCTTGGAATACACACCCAGTCTAAACTTCAAATGTAAAGAGAATGCTTATATCGGAGATTGTTTTTCCCCCTTACAAATCTGGAATATAATTATTTGAGCCTAAATATAAAATAATTGCCAGATAGAGACCAAGACTGGAGATTAGCGCAAGTTATAATGTACTTACTAAGCATCTGGCTGCCAGAATCAAACTGTCACAGGAATTTGGAGGAAATTTCTCTTTCCAATTTTTTGAGCTGGATCAGAGAGCTTGACTAAAATAGAAGTGAAAATGGCTTCTACGGAGATGGGTTTATTCATTTATTTAAATGGTTAAGCCCAGCCAGTCAGACACAGAGAAGAAATATCATATGACTTCTGCCTTGTGACCCATACAAATGATGTGCAAATATAAGGGAACAATAAACTTTTAATTCCACAGCGTAGGTCAATCTACTTCCCATTTTTTTTAGTAAATAAAGACTCCTTCCAATGATGCCACAATATACCAAATTATATGTAATCCCTTTAGGCCTAACTCTGTCAGATAGTACCTTAATCCTCAAATCGTCCCTGTGAAATAAGTGAAGACAGAAGCGGAGATGTGTCCTAACCAAAACCCTCATGTACAGAACCGTTGAAGCCAAAGTTCACAGCTGACCCCTAACCCTGGGAAATTCTCATGATAATTTTACAATGCTGAAGTATGGGTTTTTTCAAAAGTGCTCAACATTGGAGGCCAGTGGGAGCAAAGATAAGCAAACACTGTGTGCTTTTGAAAATTCTATCCATTTTATTTATTCTATTGGCCAAACCAAAACCCCAGCGCTCAACACTTCTAAGCTTCTGAGAAATGAGTTCTGGATCTGAACTTTGCAATTTGAACCCATCTCTAAACTGAACCCTATAGTAACGAATTCAGTTTTAATTTGACAATACGGAGACTTGGGTTGTGGTCAGTCACGACAAATCACCACATTTCATTCTGAGATGCTCTTAGGGGCTGATGCAAAGTCCATTGACTTCAGTAGCCTTTGGTCTAGTACTTAAGGACTCTATTGCTGGTTCTCCACTTTAGCACCTGTGCTCCAGTTTTCTGCCGAGGTACCTAATATAGTACCCCTAGTAGCATGGGAGGTGCATTGTGGCAGACATGGCTGGCACATTTATCAGCCAAAAATCAGCTAAACTAATTATGTAATTATGAAGAAAAACAGAAACAAAAAGGTCTGTATGCTAACGAGGTTTAGTTTCACTATGATCCAGATTTTTAAAGGTATTTAGGCATTGCGGCACTCAGCATTGCAACACCTAACAGATTTAGGAGCTTAAATCCCATCAACTGTCAATGAGTTTTAGGTTCATTTTTGAAAAAATGAGATTTAAGCTCCTAAATCAGTTAGGTTTAGCAATGCAGAAATCAGCAATGACTAAATACTATTAAAAATCTGGGCCCATGTCACTATTTTTGGCATGTATACTAAGTTACACCTTGCTATATTTTTGAGAGAATAATAAGGACCAGATAGATAACAGATATGTCCCTGGGCCTTTGAGGTTCACTCCAGAAGTTTGTAAACTATCAAGCATAAAAACAGTTATAAGTTCAAATTTCTAATTAATGTAAAGCCAGCCTTGCAAAATTCATTTCACTCATTTCCCTCAGGAAAGTCAAAATATCTTCTCCTCTGCCCCATTATTGTCATCATGGTAAAGTTGAGGGTGTGATTTTCAGAGATACTGATCACCCACACTCCTATTAAAGTACATGGAAACTGCAGGTGCTCAACGCCTCTAAAATCAAGGCCAGGATTAGCAGAATTTGTGGTAAAATTTCAAGACAACTTTCTAAGGCTGAGCAAAGCATATAAATAAGTGTGGACCCTTGTCCAATCAGGGCCCCCTTCCTGCGCCTGAGCTTCTAAGCTTTACGCAGATTGCCTTTGGAGAAAAAAATAACCATTTTCTTTTGAAAGTCATATTCTTATTTATATTCTTGGGTGGGCGAAAGGGTTCAATTTGTACTCTGCACTAGTATCTATATTGCTGTTTGAGCATGCTTTTGTCAACTTAATAGTTTTGTTTTTATAAACAGTTGGTGTCATTATACTATAGTTAGTCCTACTGAACTAATTTGTCCATGTAAATTAGAAATAGTTTAAGGATTTTGTACAGTTAAAGGCATAGCGACAGAAAGCTGCTAAAGTAGATTGCATCCATTACTTAATTTTTACTAACAGCTTGGATTGAGGAAGAACTATGTCTTATAAAATTTATTTTTAAAAGAAACTAATATCCAGTCACATTGTCTTTTTTAATTTAGGCCTTAGAAGTATGTCCTTCAAGGAGTTATTTACTGTGCATACTCACTAATATATATAGCAACGCAATCAAAGACAACAAAAGCAGTATGTATGGCAGGCTAGTCTTTTGATGTTGTCACAAATCCGTGCCTGTTGTTCTGTTACAAACATGTGGAATGTTTCAAGAAACATGGTTGAAACTTATAAATTAAAGGTTCTTCAATATTGCATCTGGCTGTAACATCTAATTAACATTTTAAAGGCTACAGTTTAATTTAAATGAATGGCAGGCCTTTGACTACACAAGACAGCTCATGAACATGATTACAACAAAGTAATTTCCCTTTGTCAGATACAGACTTTCAGTAATAGTGTTTTCTTGGCTTAATAAAGTTAAGCACCACTTACAATCGGCACTTCATTTTGTTTCTTTCTATTATATAGTATGGTGGTTGTTCAGTTCTCATAGCAGCAATCTGCGTAGGTGTTCATTTGTACTCTCCTACTGTGTGGGTACTCTGTCTAATTCCCAAGCTCCTAGCTTTATAATAGTTTCATAAAATGCTGTTTGAATTTTTATAAGCTAGTTTTCGTTATCGTGAGTAGAATGTTCCAAAGCTATGTACTGCCCGATATGGTTCTACTTTGACTCATGCTTGTAGGCACTGATAAAGTGCCTGTGCAGTAACACTAGTGTTGCAATAACCATCGGGAAAACGTACATCATACAAGTTAAAATTTAAAACATCATAATCTATGCAATAAGAAATCACAAAAAATTATGATATACAAAAATACATCTGTATTTCAGTATTATTTCATATATATTCATTTTAAAAAATGTGATTCACAAGGTACATAACTAAAAAGCCTTCCTAGTGGTACTGTGTAATATTTTAATCTGTTATTTTCTATTAACGGCCTATCTCCTTCTAGAGTCCGGTCTGCTGATTCCTTGCTATCTTAATATCTTGAAGTAGCACAACAAATGAAGAAGAATCTGATGGAATTATATACCCTTTAGTATGACTCCACAGGATTAAACCAGACAAATTCCATTACATTTCTATATAATAACATATTTATATCATGCCCTTCATCTTATCTCAGAATGCCTTATGCATTTTAATTAAGCCTCATAATGCCATTTTAGGCACATATTAATTATACTCTCACTGCAGATGGTTAAACTGAGGCACAGTGAAAGTGATTTGCGCAAGATCAAAAAGCAAAACAGTGGCACAAATGGAGTCATGAAATCATGGCTCCCAGTCCCCTTCTCTGCCCACTAGACAACACTATCTCATGAATCTTTAGACTCCACTTTGGACATGTTTCAGAGTAACAGCCATGTTAGTCTGTATTTGCAAAAAGAAAAGGAGTACTTGTGGCACCTTAGAGACTAACCAATTTATTTGAGCATAAGCTTTCGTGAGCTACAGCTCAATCATAATTTGGCAAAACTGCTTTGTGTTGAAAAATCATCTCAGATGTGCCAAAAATGAATAAACATTCAATTAATTTGTCTAGACTTCATAAATGTAGCTTGAAATTTCTACAAACTCTAGAAAATTAATTCAAGTTTTGTATTAATCTTCAAATGAATTCTGATTAGAACTCGGCAGGAAACAATTTTCTCATTCCATAGGAATTTGAGATTTAAAAAGTTTTTCTTGTTCCAAA
This sequence comes from Natator depressus, assembly GCF_965152275.1. Taxonomy (NCBI): domain Eukaryota; kingdom Metazoa; phylum Chordata; order Testudines; family Cheloniidae; genus Natator; species Natator depressus. Next base: position 80,955,387 of record NC_134239.1, read on the forward strand.
TAGGGACAAAAAGTCAAAATCTCAAAATTTTCACAAACTGAAACGTCAAAAAAAATTTCTGATTAGGTTAATCAAAATATATCATTTTGAAACATTTTATTTTGGGGGGTGATTTTTTTTTACACTATAAATAAGCTTAAATTTGGAAACAAAACATCATTTCAAACCAAAAGATGGATTTTTTCTTTTTCTTTTTAAAATGTCAAAATGAAACATTTCAACAATCTTGAAACTATTTTTTACAAAAATTGAAAAAAGGAAGTTGTTGAAATGCACCATTTCCCACAAAAAGTTTCAGTTTTGACAAATCAACATTCTGTGACAAAAAAAAAGTTGTCAAATAATTCCCAACCAGCTGTAGTTCTGATTTTAAGGACATTTAATCATCCAGTAACATACAAGAACTACCATACAATATAATGAAGTGAATCAAGCAGTAGACTGAAACACACTCCACAACATAACACAAGACGTAATGATTATTGGCATTAAACAAAAAAATTGCTGTAATATGATTTAACAATTTGAACTTCATTTCTTATGGACTCATGAGATAACTGGTCTCAGTTATAATATATATAAAATTGTTGGCAATGTAGTATTATAGTTTCAACTTGAGTTATCCTGGTCAGTTCTTCTACCTTCTATGAATAGTCTCAATAGTAAGATGTGTTGTTGTCCTACCTACAAATTATTTGCAGCATTGTCTGTACATGACAGAGGGGCATTGCTGGTACAATGTACATTGGCCAAACCGGACAGTCTCTATGCAAAAGAATAAATGGACACAAATCTGACATCAGGAATCATAACGTTCAAAAACCAGTAGGAGAACACTTCAACCTCTCTGGTCACTCAGTAAAAGATTTAAGGGTGACAATTTTGCAACAGAAAAGCTTCAAAAACAGACTCCAATGAGAAACTGCTGAGCTTGAATTAATATGCAAACTGGATACCATTAACTTGAGTTTGAATAGAGACTGGGAGTGGCTGGGTCATTAATCTTTTTACTATATGTTCCATTCTATGCGTCCGATGAAGTGAGCTGTAGCCCACAAAAAGCTTATGCTCTAATAAATTTGTTAGTCTCTAAGGTGCCACAAGTACTCCTGTTCTTTTTGCAGATACAGACTAACATGGCTGCTACTCTGAAACCTGTCATTATGTAGTTTATGCTCAGGCAAGACATTCTATAACATGGGTTTGTATGGGCTTGGTTTTCAGCTCATGCATTGTGTGCATTTATGAAAATCAATCCCTGAAACTGGTTGTCAGTCTAGTTTTAGGTTCAGTACAAGGTCCTGATCTTTATCTACAAAGCCCTAAACAAAGGCCTACTTCAGTCAATGACCATCTCTTTATGTGTGCTCCAGCATGGGAAGAGCAATAGACAGGGACACTTCAGCTTCATATAAATAAGAAGAAAACAAAGAAAGAAAGAAGTGTGACCGCTAAAGACTGAGGATAATCTAGGCATGGCCCAAATCTAAACAAATACTTTGCCTCAGTCTTTAATGAGGCTAATGAGGAGTTTAGGGATAATTGGTAGGATGACAAATGGGAATGAGGATATGGAGGTAGATATTACCACATCTGAGATAGAAGCCAAACTCGAACAGCTTAATGGGACTAAATCGGGGGGCCCAGATAATCTTCATCCAAGAATGTTAAAGGAACTGGCACATGAAATTGCAAACCCATTAGCAAGAATTTTTAATGAATCTGTAAACTCAGGGGTTGTACCGTATGACTGGAGAATTGCTAACATAGTTCCTATTTTAGTTCTTAATAGTTCCTATTAAGAAAGGAAAAAAAAGTTTAAGAAAGGATCCAGGTAACTACAGGCCTGTTAGTTTGATATCTGTAGTATGCAAGGTCTTGGAAAAAATTTTGAAGAAGAAAGTAGTTAAGGACATTGAGGTCAATGGTAATTGGGACAAAATACAACATGGTTTTACAAAAGGTAGATCGTGCCAAACCAACCTGATCTCCTTTTTTGAGAAGGTAACAGATTTTTAGACAAAGGAAATGCAGTGGATCTAATTTACCTCAATTTCAGTAAGGCATTTGATATAGTTCCACATGGGGAATTATTAGCTAAATTGGGAAAGATGGGAATCAATATGAAAATTGAAAGGTGGATAAGGAACTGGTTAAAGGGGAGACTACAACGGGTCACACTGAAAGGTGACCTGTCAGGCTGGAAGGAAGCTACTAGCTCAGGGATTGGTTTTGGGACCAATCTTCTTTAATCTTTTTATTACTGACCTTGGCACAAAAAGCGAGAATGTGCTGATAAAGTTTGTGGATGACACAAAACTGGGAGGTATTGCCAATACAGAGAAGGACTGGGATATCATACAGGAAGATCTGGATGACCCTGTAAACTGGACTAATAATAATAGCATGAAATTTAATAGTGAAAAGTGCAAGATCATGCATTTAGGAATTAACAACAAGAATTTCTGGGGATGCATAAACTGGGGATGCATCACTTGGAAGTAACAGTGGAGTAGAAGGACCTCAGAATATTGTTTGATCACAGGATGACTATGAGCTGCCAATGTGATATGGTCGTGAAAAAAGCTAATACGGTCCTGGGATGCATCAGGCGAGGTATTTCCAGTAAAGATAATGAGGTGTTAGTACCATTATGTAAGGCACTGGTAAAATCTCATCTGGAATATTGTGTACAGTTCTGGTCTCCCATGTTTAAGAATATGAATTCAAACTGGAACAGGCACAGAGAAGGGCTACTAGGATGGAATGGAAAACCTGTGTTATGAAAGGTTTCAGAGTAGCAGCTGTGTTAGTTGTATTTGCAAAAAGAAAAGGAGTAGTTGTGGCACCTTAGAGACTAACAAATTTATTTGAGCATAAGCTTTTGTGAGCTACAAGAGCTTGGCTTGTTTAGCCTAACCAAAAGAAGGCTGAGGGGAGATATCATTGCTCTCTATAAATATATCAGAGGGATAAATACCAGGCAGGGAGAGGAATTATTTAAGCTCAGTACCAATGTGGACACAAGAACAAATGGATATAAACTGGTTATCAGGAAGTTTAGACTTGAAATTAGACAATGGTTTCTAACCATCAGAGGAGTGAAGTTCTGGAACAGCCTTCCAAGGGGAGTAGTGGGGGCAAAAGACAAATCTGGCTTCAAGACTAAGCTTGATAAGTTTATGGAGGAGATGGTATGGTGGGATAGCCTAATTTTAGCAATTAATTTATCTTTGACTATTAGCGGTAGATATAACCAATGGCCTGTGACGGGATGTTAGATGGGGTGGGATCTGAGTTACTACCAAGAATTCTTTCCTGGGTGTCTGGCTGGTGAGTCTTGCCCACATGCTCAGGATTTACCTGACTGCCATATTTGGGGTCGGGAAGGAATATTCCTCCAGGGAAGATTGGCAGAGGCCCCTTGGTCACTTGCTGGAAGATTCTCTGCACCTCAAAGTCTTTAAAGCATGATATGAGGACTTCAATAGCTCAGGCATAGGTTAGGGGTTTGTTACAGGAGTGGGTGGGTGAGATTCTGTGGCCTGTGTTGTGCAGGAGGTCAGACTAGATGATCATAATGGTCCCTTCTGACCTTAAAGTCTATGATTTTATGATTCTATGAGGCCTACGAGGCACCTAGTAGGTGGAGGAGCATTCTCAGCTCAGAATACCTGTATGGGTATGGGACTTGCTTCTGCCAGTAGTCAAAATAAGCATGAATTTTGCCATCTGTAAGACATATTTCTTCATGAAAACATTTTCTGATGGAGTAGTAGCATCTCCCTGTAACACCTGATGCTTGAGCCTCCAAATAAGAGGTGCTGATAGAGGAATAAAGGGAAGGAGAGCTATGTTCCCTTCATGGCTAGTCTTTATATATGAAAACATATACAAAGAGCTCCAGAAAAAATAGGCATTTTGGAATCACACAGAATATCTTAAAAATCTAATAACCTAGATATCTGTGAAAAGAGCTGGAGTCCCTTTTGTGAGTTTTATGGTTTGACTGGATCTTTGCCTGTCCCTCTTATTAATTAATTCTTAAGCTTTAGTTCTTTGTACAGTTCCATAATGAAAATGTTTTTTTTTTTCCCCAAACACTAGTTGAAAAGGACTAGGACTGTTTCCAAATCAAAAGAGTATCCATGAACGGCATACATTTTTTCTCTTAGAATTTACTCACAAAAAAATTGCAGATGGCACCACAAATAAAAGACTGTCATGGACCAGGAACTTTTCTATGCAAATGACTAATGCATCACTACAATTCTGCCAGAGCAACAGAAAGCGCCTGCCAAAAAAAAAAAAAAAACGTCATAATTGAGTGTTCCTGATTGTTCACTGTTTGTGACACATATGGATCTTCTGAAATACAGACCACCTACCTGCAGAAACTCTCAAATCATTATGCGTCATGAACTTTTGCATGCATTTAGAATGTTTGAAGAAAACTATTTGGTCTACAACAGACAGACATATTTTCCCAGTGTCATTACAGCAATGGCTGTGTGTGTTTAAAAAAAAAACCAAAAAAACAATAAATAAGATGCCAGTCTCTGTGCTTAAACTTACAAAGCAGTAATTCGAACACAAGCTGAAATTGGTCTACTTGTCATTCTATATGTCTATCCCATCTTCTCCATCTCATTCAAATATATCTGAAATAAAGTAGTAGAATAATGTATGGAACAGGAAACAGAAGAATGAAGTATTCTAAACATAATAGGCAGTGGAACTCAATAGACAGCTTAATGTTGATTTTTACTTAAAATGAATCTCAGACAACCCTGCATTTTATGGCTTTTATTTTGTGTTTATGAAATACAGTAGTCTTCCAGCAGTCTGACTCTAGACCACTGGACTCTTGAGAGTTGGTCAGCAATTTAAAAAAAAATACAGCATAGTGCAGCAAACAATAACCCAAATGTCATATGCCTTATTGGAAATAATGGGAAGGTCTCAGGCAAACTCTAAGTGGTATTACACATAATATAGCCCAAATTGAATAGAAAAGAATGTCAGTTGGGAAGCAGATACACTGAACTGGTAGAGTTGGCAACCATAGTATTAAAGAAGGGAATCAGATATGGAGAGGTTAGTGCTTACTGGTATAGTGATTTTAAAAAGAAGTGGGTCAACTAAACACTATATTTCCTAAAGGATAGCTCGGCAAATTCTGTTTGCCCTCCACTACACTATTGCTAGTGCTGTTTTAGCTTCTGCTGTAACTTACTAAAAGATTCAGAAGTAAGGTCTTGGTGCAAAATACATGGATCAGGAACAAAATCAGATTCAGACAAAAAACCCACAAAAAAAACCCAAACAAACACACACACACCAACAACAACAATCCTCCCTGCACGTTTACCCACAATCCAAATCCAGACTAAAGCAAACATTTTTTTTTGAGGGCTTGGAATTTTTGGGTTCGCTTGAAGATTGGGTATCATTTTTGTGGAGTATTGGCCACCCCCTCTTCCAATCCAAGGAGCCTAATACACACTTATCTAAATACATGGGGGTGAGTACCAGGCTATTGAGCGTCCTGCTTCTATCTTCAGAAAATAACATAAGGAGGATGCTGAAGTGTGCTGAATGGAAGTTTTCTGGGGCTTGGGAGGGACTTTTTTGTAAGAATAGGAGACTAGAGAGAAGAATGCACTGCTGGGAAATAGAGTTAAACACAAGTTTAGAAACTTCATATAAGCCTACCTAAGCATCCTTAATCTATTAAGTGGTTTTGCAGATCCACAAGGGCAACAAAAAACCCTCATGGAAATACTATGGAAACACCCAATGCAGAATAATTAATAGATTCTCTGTCGGAGACTATGAATTAAAAAGAGTAACACCTTTCAAAGATATCCTAAGTACCACCTCAAGCTGCTGGCTGAGGTCAGGCTAGCCTCAAAGTTAGACCATCTGAAGGCAGTGGGCAAAGATTAGCAGATTTTAAGGCCCGAAGAGACCACTATCATCAGCTATTCTAACACATGACAGAGAACCTCCGCAGTAATTTCTGCATGAAACTCGTAACATCAAGATAGCCAGTCTTGATTTAAAGAATTCAAGTGATGGAAAATCCACCCTGCCCCTAGGTAAATTGTTCCATGGTTAATTATCTTCACTGTTAAAAATTTGCACCTAATTTTCTAGCCTGAATTTGTGTACCTTCATCTTCCAACCACTGGATCTTGGTGTGCATTTTTCTGCTAGATTAAAGAACCATCTACTATCATATGCAGTGCTCTGGCTAACAAGCCCTTGGGGACCATTATCAGTTTTCAAGACTTAATCTGGCATGTTTCACAAGCACAAGTACACTTAAACAAAATCCCTCTCTTTTATTCTCCCTCCCCCCCCCACAACATCACATGCTACAGTCACACAGACATATTACCACAAAGAAGGTAAAAAATGTATTATTGTTAGAAAGTTGTTGATTAGGAACTTGAGTGTACTAGTCTTGATACATGCCTCAGGCAAATGGGAAAATGCAGGGCTCCTTTATGCAAATATAGGGCACTGAAAGAATATTCTCATAAACAAAGTGGGAGAGGCCACTTTATCATTCACCTCCTTGCTTGCTAAAGCTCCTGGCAAGTTAAATCCATTTCATGATGTAGAAGATGCACCTGTGCTGGGAATAGCCCAAAGTACCAAAACAAAAACAAAAAACAAACCGCCATCTAATACCAGCCAAGGACAGCTGGTAAAGGGACCGGACTGGACCTCAGGGGATCTAAGTTCAACTACCAGCTCTGCCACAATCTTCCTGTGTGAGTTTGGGAAAGTCACCTAGTCTCTGTTGTTTCTATTGCCCGTGTGACAAATGGAGATAATACCTCCTACCCTGTTTCCTTGTGATTCTGTTTGTTCTATTCATTTGTTAGCTATAGGTTTACACTTAGGCTCTAAGTTCTTTGGGGCAGGACCATCTCATTGTTATATCTGTACAATGCCTAGCATTATGAGGACCAGAGCCAAGCCTGTAGGCACCAGCACAATACAAATAATACTTTATCTTTCTTGTCTATTTCCAGGCAGGGACTATCTCTTACCGTGTCTTTACAGCATCTTGCACAATGGGGCCCTGATGCTTCTTCATGCCTCTAGGCTTAACATAATACAACGAATAAATAATAAATAATAATAGCACCAGTAACACTGAATTGGGCATACAGCATTTCTTAGCTTACTGTGACACTAGATGGGGCCCTAGTCATCAGCCTAGCCTGTTGTGCAGCACTATAATTCTATTTGTATATCAGTCAGAGTATTTCCATGGTGAAGAGGTTTACAGGTGTCAGCCTTTGTGTAATAGGAATGGGAAAAACATCTTATGTGCTAGCAGCCCTGGTACATAGCACTATCTAGGGTATGCTCGGGGGGGATCCTTAGTGCTCTTAATGGCAGTGACAGCTCAAAAAAAAATTCTAACATAACCAGCACTGAAGGCTTTAATTTCTTAAAAATGAATCTGGAAAACTTCCCAGATAATACATCTGTCATGCTAACTTACAGGGGCTGTGGCTGAAGAGAGAAGCATTGAAGAGGATCAATGATTCTCTCCCCCTTTCAGACAGCAGTGTATGATTATCCCCTCCCCAGGTCCCTATAAAAAAAATGTTTCCTGGATACCTGGCAAATACAAGGTCAAACATTTGTATGTGAGATAACATCTATGCAGCTGTATACCGGTATGTGCTGCTGTTGATCCATCTGTACAACATTTTGCATATTAATTGTCTAAAATCATATAGGTTAGGATTTATGCATGGAGTCCATGACAGAGAAGGAATAAATCCACAGCACAGTTGGCAGCTATTTTATTCTTTTGTTGTTTCTCCTTTTAGAGTATCTCCTTATTATATTTCTGTTTTTTCTTCCATTCCAGTTCTGGTACACTAAATGCTTCTTTGGGCAAAATTTGGCTTATCTCTAACTCAAAATCTTGTTGAATTCACTGGAGGCCTAATTCTGATCTCACTAACAACAGTTTTACATCAACTTGAGTGGAGCTATGCCTGATTTGCACCAGCGTGAGTGAGACCAGACTTGGACCTACTGTTTTAGAATATTTATTGCTCCTCCTGACCCATTGGAATGGCTGAGGAATGGGATGTTGTTTGGTTTTTAAATATGACCATTCTTCAGTTAATGACAATTGGTGTGAAAAGAAATTAACTCTCTGTTAGCTTATTTGTAACGTAAACATTTCTTAGAACAGACTCAGTTTTCTGAGACAGACACAGCAGATCTCATGATCCCACAGTATGTTCAGGTCTGTCCTGTAAAATGTACTAACATTCCATCTAACACCAAGTTAATTGCTTTGCATTGACTGATGTTTAAATGGGATTTTCCTGCCATTCTTTTGACAATCTAGTTCATTAGATACTTCTGTATCTAAAAGGAGGACATATGATGAGTTTAGATATTCACTTGTCAATCTAACCTTCTGACTTCAATCATTCATAATCCAGCTCTTAAGAAGACTTTAAGCCTCTCAAAACAATACCTCCTTTACTTAGATTATTATTACAACATAAAATGCAGCTAATGTGAGACAAAAGTGTTGTACCTGTAAAACAGTGATTTGATTTAGACCTAGAACCTAATCCTGGAGTGACTCAAAGACACTTTTTTTTGGTAGTATGTAGTACTGTGTATTTGATGCGAGACCAGAGGGCAAAATATTCAAAACTGCTTACAAGGTAGGTGAGGTAATGTCTTTTATTGGACCGACTTCTGCTGGTAAGAGAGACAAGATTTTGAGTTACACAGAGTTCCTGCATGGAACTCCAATAAAACAAAATACCTCACCCACCTTGTCTCTCTAATATCCTAGGACCAACACAGCTACAACTATACTGCATACAAAGCACTTACGTTACTTAGGAGCCTATATTCCATTTTCAAAAGTGTCGTAGGCATTCAGGAGCCTGAAACTCATTGAAAGACGATGTGATCTGGGCTCTTAAATGCCCAAATCACTTCTGAAAATGGGATTTTGGCTCCCGAGTCATATAGATGTTTTTGAAAATTTTACCCTGTGTACTTTAGTCTAAAGTAAAGTTATATCCGGAGATAGCATTGTTCTGAACATCAGTTACATACAGAAGTCATTCTTCATTGTTTAATTTGTAAATCAGCACATAGAATATATTCCTGAGGGGAAAACTTTGTTTCTATGCATCAGGTTGGAAAACAGACGCTACCTGGAACAACAGATTCAAAGCAAGTTAAGGTCAGATCCACCCTTTCTCCCTCAGTGTCAAAAAAACAGGAAGGATTTATTTGAATCAGTGTTTTAAATCACCAATTTTAATCATGATTGAAATCAGCAAGAAATCGTGTTTTTTATATGTTCTTTGTAGATATTTTCCTAATGAAAGGTTGTTTCTCATTAGTTGTTAACCATTAAAATGTTTATTTGCAACTAAATATCATGTAAAGGCTAAATTTGGTGCTTCTTTTTGCTAACCAAAAGAATACACTATATCTATACACTTATTTAAACAATTATGTAGCTTAATTTACATTTATTCCGATTCTTAAGTTTTACATTTTTATGATGTTAGAAAATGGTGAATAATGCATTTCTTACTTACTAGATTATTAATATTTAACTTTTGATTATTTTGTTTCAAGCTCTATTAGATGGAAATTCAAATTCAATTAGAAATGCATAAAAACTGCATTTAATTTTTTTATTAAATGTAACTACCATAGAAGTGCTAAATACATTAAAAAAAGTTTAACAAAACATGTTTTGTATTTAAATCTAACTGATTAATTAAACAAAGGAAGTATGATCTATAGTTAGTGAACTGAACCGATTGTTTTTGGTCACCATGTCCGTCAAGATTTTAGAATTAGTCTATCTTGCCCTCTCATACCTAGTTCATAGATTGGAAGAGAAAAACAAGCTTTCCTCTTTTTGCAACTCCCAATTTTGTTTTTAACTGTGAATGAACTAGTCATTGAACTGAGATAGTTGAATAAATTGAAATGAAGAAAATATTCTCTATGCACCTTCAGAAGAGGCTATTGCTGTCAAAAACTAGTTTGGCACTTAAACTCTGGTTCCGGATGACTTTCACATGTTCAGTGGTTTGACTTACTTTAAAAGTTGGCTGCAAAAATGTACAATTTAATTTTTTTTTCATTTAATTTAAATGATTTTAATAGATTATAATAACTTTAGGTCTAAACATATGTTGTCAGTTTCAAATTTAGTTTTAAATAGATTTATTTAAAAACTGTATTTAATTTAAATTAAAAAATCTGATTTAAGTGTTAAAAATCTGAAATTTTATTTAAAATAAATTATTGATTTTTTGGGTCCACCCTGAGAAAAACTGAGCATCATTCAATTTGTTTTCCTGGAAGTGGCTTTGTAGAATAGGATATATCTGGTTCAGAGTTATTTGCCAAAGTGTCTTCCTGCCACTGGTTGCAGTGGTTCTGCACTGATTGCCTACTTGTCTCTCCCTCCCAGATAATTTCACTATTCTGTGGAGGTGTGTATAAGGGCAAATCTTAAAGGGCTTATTCATGCAACACTCCCATAAAGACTTCAAAATTTGGCCCATACTTTGGGAAATTCTTTGGGATGAAAAGCACTAATGTAACATATTATTAGCATTGTTAGTCCATTACTGAGTTAGAATCTTTAAAAGGTTTTATAATTAACCTTTAGCTTTAAAGGTAAGAAAGAAAGACAGACTTTAAGGATAATTATAATTTTGATCTGTAGATGCTTCAGGTTATTTTTCAGTATCTGAAAAACAGGAGTAATGCACAAACATAAATATGAGACCTGGTCCTACACTCATCAAGTAGTCTGATTCAAATAAATGGGGAGACTTACATGACTAAGGACTACTCCTGAGTGTAATGTTGCAGGATCAAGCCATATATTAGTAAAGGATGGACCTTCAAAAATTTTAAGTTCAGATGCAATCTAGATCAGCAGCCAACACCCATCTATACAATCCATGCCTCTGAGTTTATAAACTGCAATGTGAGGCAATCTTTCTAGCCCCTTTATTTGTGGTCCTGGCCAGACATACCATATTAATTGCCTGTCTCATCGGCTTACACCAATTTCAGCTCCTGATTATCTGAAAGCCAGAAGTGAGAAAAGATACTAAAAATTCAGAGCCTTCGAACAGGTTCTATTCAACTTTGGTTCTAAAAATGGACAAAGATTCAGAGTAAGGAGTCAAATGGTGTTCCTATTTTTTAAATGGTTTCATCAATTCCTAGGATACATTCCCTGAAAATATACCACAATATTAATTAAGAAACAGCAAAGTCAAGTACATCTCCCGCCCCCCCTTTCTTTTAGAGATAATGGACAGGACTCACCACTGCCGTAGCCCAGATCTACACCCATGTAACTATGTCCAAGGAGTTTGATGGGTATAACACAGTGGTTTAATCTGGTCCTACATTTAGTTATGGGATTTTTTTAGTAAAAATGGAGACCATTGGGGTGATGGATGGAATTTGTGAACCTGGAGCAAATATAAGGTTCAATCTTATAATTTTATCAGGGTCAGTGGGGGGTTTTGCCTGCATAAAGATTATATGACCAGACCCATAATGTAAAGTCGCTGCATTAAAGTACATTTGTTTCTCAAATATTTTAGTTTGAGTAGCTAATCTAATTTTTTTTCCTTCCTTTTTCTTTGAATGGACCAAATTATGCACCCAATTACCTCGCTGTAAGTGAGATGTATCTTCATAAAAGTCAATGGGCTGGATTCTCAAGTGCCTTGCACCTAGTGTACTCATGTTCACTTGTATAAAATAGATGTAAATTGCTACCAATTTGATTTCACTTTGCTTGGCTATAAAGATGAGGGACAGAAGAAAAATCAGACCCAATACTTGCCTTGATTTTAACAATGTTTTCCTACACTTCAAGCATGAAAACTTGAGTGTTTAAAAAAACCTAATTACTGATATATTTACACTGATATTTATGTAATCCATTACTTTTTGGAATTCATAACTGTAGTACATGAAATGTGTTCCCTTTAGTGACTCTGGGTTCTCTTGCTTTGTACAAGTACTGCCCCTCAGGCCTTGAATCAAAAGCCCATTGATATCAATAGGAGAGTCTCCACTGACTTTGATGGGATTTAGATTAAGCCCTTACTGGATATGTAAAACAGTATTTTGTACTGTGAACAATTCTGTTTACCTTTACTTACTAAGAAATTATCATATATAAATGCAAGCATACTCAGATGGTTTTCTGTGCTCTAACAGTTCTACAAAAATATTGTGTTAATCCCTTACACCTAGCAAACTGTTGGTGTGAAAAAAAAAAAAGCCAACCACCCAGAATTTTATTAGTTCATAGGGTTCAGGAAGTTCAAAGATACATAAAATGATACAGAAGGCTCATGTCTGCATTACCAAAAGAATCACTGAAATGCTGTTTTGCAATGTTCTGTTTTTGTATGTAACTTTACTTGGCAACAGATGCAATATTTATAGTAAAGTCTATCACCGTTTATTAATGTTATACATTAGAGTATTTTGCTACTGTAAAAATGATGTGCTAAAATCAGTGGAAACATTTTGAAATAAAACAAGAACAATGATCTTACAAATTATTAATTGAATTTCATTGTTCAAATAATAGAGCATGACAAATGGTTGAATAAAGCAATGGAAATATATTGATTTCCTCTAGTATAATTGTGCTAACCATCTATAAAGCTTTAATAAAGCCTCAAGAGAGCACTTTTCCAGTTTGGTAGAAAATTACAAAAAACTAAATTGCTGTTTTCCAGTAATTTTTATATAAATAAAGTAGTAGACAAGCAATAGAATGTGATGTACATGTGTCAGTGTCACCAATTATCAACTATCTGTGATAACTGGAATTTCTATTTGATGTGTTTCAGAAGGTATGATGTGACGCATGTATGATGTATCTTGCATTTTAAGTCTGTTATAGGAAAATACTTTTCCAAATACTGATAATAAGAGTTCCAGTACTGAAGTCACTAACAGTTTAAATTATTATTTTTATTTTATTTTTCTTTAAATTCAGGTATCATAATTTGCAAAGCATAATGTTTACAACTTAAGCAGTAAATTATTAAAACCAGTAGGTTCAAAATGGCTGAATATATCTAGCCAAAATTAACTGCAGGATTTAACCATGGTAAAACTCTAGCAGTGACTATATATAACAATATGTGGCACAAGGATCTTCACTGGTGAGCATTGGACTTTGTGATAAGATGTGTATGTGACATGTTACCAGATGTCCTTTATGTAAGACTTTAAAACATTTTCTATTTGAATGAGTTATATTTCTTATTATTTTTATAAGAAAAGTCAAGCATATAGAGTGGCTTCCAGGTGTTTTCACTGGATAATAACGTGCAAGTAGAGTCATGTAAAATCTGCAAGGTTAACTTTTTGTTAGTGTTTATAAACTGAACCCTGCTAGAGGCTCGGCAATCAGCCAGCCAGTCTCATCATGTTTTCTTGGGAATTCAAGTCTGACCAACTGTAACCTCTAAAGGAGCATGCCCTACTCCACTGGGGACAACCTACCTTTACTCAAACAGGGAGTGTTTTCATTTACAAGTCTCTATTTTGCCACATGCCCGCTGAGGAAATAACAGGGTTTGGCTCTTTGTGGAGAGGCGGCGGCTATGGAGGATAGAGGTCAGCTGAAGGAATATAGGGAAGGATGGTCATTTGGTTGGAGCAGGAATGATCAAATAAGATTCAGGGGTTACCACAGCTGTGCAAATATCTTCTTCAGTTTAAACAGGCTTCAAGTATGCTTCTTCTCTGGAAAATGACCATGTAAAATTGTCATTGTGCCATATTCTCTCAATGGTTTCAAGATCAAATCTGCCCAATTTACACACACACAAAACGTGTGGGGGAGTGTTTTGGTTTTCTAATTGCCAACCTTGAAAACTCCACCTCAGATCTGAAAGTTAGGCAGTGACACTCATATCACCAACCAACAAAACAAAAACAAAAACCACAACCACAAAAACCAACCTAAAACATATTCCCTAATTTTGCAAGGGGATGTGCCTGTATGTGCCCTTTGCCCACATGGAGTTCCTTGCAGGACTGGAACCTTGGAGAACAATTTTGCTGATGAAATGTGAGCCAGAATAGAATCCAGCTCATTTTCCCATGGCTATATTGGCTGTGAAATGCTGACAAGAGTAAGCAGATCTAATACTCAAGAAGCAGGGTATAACTTTCCTTTCATTTACTCCTGTGACTTCATTGGCTTCACGGGAGCTACTCCGGATTTACACCAGTATAACTGATAATCAGACCCAGTTCTATTTTACTGTACTCAATTTTCAGTTACATACAACCTCATTTAGAGTTCCATAAGAATTGTCACCACATTTTTAATTAACAATTTAAAAGACATTAAGAAAATAAAAATACTTTGTAAATTAACAATTTCCTTAAATTACGTTCAAACTAAAAGGTAAAGTGAAATTTGGATTAAGGCCTGTAAAGTGAGGTGAGCCCCTGAATCTCAGCCTGGGGAGAGGTGTGGTATCCAAAGAAATGAACTGTAACCTCCCTTTGTGTACTGTACTCCCCTACATTAAATTCAGTTTATATTTCCTGATTTCATAACTATCATTCTTTAACCTGAAAGACAAGGTGGGTGAGGTGATATCTTTTACTGAAGAACTTCTGTTGGTGAGAGAGGCAAGCTTTCTAGCGACACAGAACTCTTCCCCAGGTCATTTTCCTATGATGCTGGGAGTTCCTTTCCCAGACCTGAAGAAGAGCTCTGGGTGGCTTGAAATCTCGTCTCTCTCACCCACAGAAGTTGGTCCAATAAAAGATATTACTTCACTCCCCTTGTCTCTCTAATATACTGGGACTGACACAGCTACAACTACACTGCATACAATTCTGTAACCTGACATACCACAAATCTCATTGCAGCCCATGGTATCTGCATGTCACAGAATGATGCACACCAGGATGTCTTTAGCAAAACAGGAAGTACCAAGATACTTTAACAGGGGGAGGATGAAATAACCTTATAACAGTTTATTATATTTTATTTCTGGGCTGAGAGCCTAGCTGGTCTGGCAATCCAGGCTGCACCAAAGGTTCACAATGAAATGCAAAAGCACACAAAACCCATTCTGTTTGAAGGTTTATTCATCTCAGACACAAAACTCAGACTGGATTTGCTATAACATCCACCAAGGTATATGAACCTGTGACGTGAATCAGTGTCCCACTTCAAGTGGAGCAAGCCTATTTATGGTTTTGTAACAAAATCATGTGCATTTCAAGATTTTACTCAGGTTTCTATATAAAATGAAGTGAAACTCAGCAATTTTGATTGAGTTTTGGTTTGAGATTTAATAATCTTTTCAACCTGAAACTCCAACAAGACGTAAACCCATGTAGATCAAAAGCCAAAGCAAATGGTCATGTGAGCCCCTGTGAAGTGAAACCATTCAGTTTTGCACAGGTTCACCATTCATCACATATTTCTGAGCTTAACTCAATTTTCATTTTAGCTGTGCAGCTCACCTTTAACTCTATATGGTAACTGAAGAACCCAATCTAATTCCAAAATAATCACAGTGAAAAGAGGGTTCTGTTGTCATACAACTAACTTTTGTGCATATTTGCTTTTGAGAAGTTAATTTATGAGGTGTGGGGGATGGTCTCTTTTTGCCTCAATTTCTTTCAGTCTCATTTTTTCACCATGATACCCATTTATATTGGAAGACGATGTCTGTTGATGAGTAATGTATTTACTTAAACATATACAAGTTACAAATTATCCAAATCTTAGGTGGAAATAGGACTATAAATGTTAATCATCAATATTTAAATGAAATCATATGTTTTATCCTTTTGTATACATGACAGTGATTTTAAATAATCCATAAAAATAGAACATTAATATGGCAATTGTTTGTATGAGTTTTGGTCCTCCAAAAAGAACCTACATGTCTGAGGTAAAATTATCCCTTGTTTTTATTTTCATTCAGTGGAAAGAATAAAAATAGCTTAGGTTCAAAGTCATTGAACAGTCTTGAGTGCTGAGCTACATTTCTCCCTGGGATGCTGAATGTTCCTTTAATGTATTTTTAAGTGTAATAATATTTAGGAAAGTTGATATATTTAAACTCTCCCAGGGATTAAAAATAAATCTTGTGTTTTGGTCCAGATTCCAAGTGTAGATAGTAGGTGCCAGTATAGAATGTCATCTCTTTTTGCACTTAGCTTTTTTGACTAATCGTGAAAGCATGCACATTTATAACTGTTTCCAGCACTAAGTCCATTGGCCTGCTGATCCCATTCTTGCAAGGTTGCCAGTCCTCAAATTTCTATTATGAAATACTAAATATATTCTCCATTAAGATTTTCATGGGAGGACGGGAACAGACTGGAATTGCTAAGGGTGTTGTATACATGTCAACATTTGGTCACACAATTTTATTTTGATCTGTCTATAGAACGTATAAATACTCTTGCTTTCCTTCAAAAATTAGTAACAGGAATACCCTCAATCATCTCTCTAAACCAAATCATAAAGTATTTTGAAATGCAAAAATTAATCCTATTCCATGCAAGATTGACTATTGCACAGAAACATAATTGCAAAACAAGCACCTTTAGCTTGCTTGACAATATTTTAATGAACATTTTAAAGCCCCGATGAAGTAGAATCTTAGATTTTTTTCTTAGTGTTTTATGCCAGGTTGATCAAGGCCCCCCTAAACTCGTTCCCGATTACTATTGGTAATTTTATGTGGTTAAATGTGTTCTCATTTCAAGGATCTTCACAGAAATTGATGTGTTGTTAATTAGGTTACTAAAAACTGCTCACATAACCCACACACCTCCTGGGTGTGGGGCTCTGTCCTACCAAGTGGCACTGAGACCACTTAGAGCAGTAGTTCTCAGACTTTTGTACTGGTGACCCCTTTCACATACCAAGCCTCTGAGTGTGACACCCCTTATAAATGAAAGACACTTTTTAATATATTTAACACCTTTATAAATGCTGGAGGCAAAGTGGGGTTTGGGGTGGAGGTTGACAGCTCACGACCCCCATGTAATAACCTCGCGACCCCCTGAGGGGTCCTGACCCCCAGTTTGAGAACCCCTGACTTAGAGAGAAATTAATGAGTCTACGCTACAGCTTTCGCTAAAGGGCATATTGCTTTCAGCTCATGCACTAAGCTCCAACGCTCCCAGGTTTGGTTCCACCTGGTGTTACAAGCTCATCCGGGATTTCAGCTGGGAAGTCTCTGAGGCTCGGGACATGCTTCCTCAGCTAGGGGAAGTATGTAACCCACACACCTCCTGGTTGTGGTGCTCTGTGCCATCAAGTGGCACTGAGACCACTTAGAGAGAGATGAATGAGTCCGCTCTACAGCCTTAGCCAAGGGCCATATGGCTTTTAGCTCGTGCAGTAGAGGCTCATGCACGAAGCTCCAGAGGTCCCAGTTTCGACCCCACCCACCAGTGACCGGGGTCTGTCACTGTTACACTCACATCTCATAATAGTATCAGCCCAGCTGCCTTAAACCCAGAACCAGTGCTTCAGCCCTTCTGGGCCCCAAGTATTTATCAAAGAGAAGATTAGTGGATGACTTGCTCACAACCTATAAGTACCTACACATGTGCGACAGAAATTTGATACTAGCAGGCTCCTCAATCTAGTAGACAAAGGTATAACAAGATCTAATGGCTGGACGTAAAAGATAGGTAAATTCAGACTAGAAAGAAGGTGCAATTTTTAACAGTGAGGGTATTTAACCATTGGAACAACTTAGCAAGAGTTGGGATGGATTCGCCATCACAAGAAATTGTTAAATCAAGATTGGACGTTTACAGTCACGGAATCATAGACATATAAGGCTTGAAAGGACTTGTGACTGGGTACAACTCACCACTGTGGTGCCTCCTTCTGGCTGTCCAGGGAATTAGTGCTGCACCCTCTTCTGGTGGTGCCTCACCTGCTGTCACCTCTGTTCCTGGACCCACATCACTCCCAGGACCATGGCATCCTCTTCAGTTACACTGCCCTCTGGCTGTGACACACTCCATGTTCCCCGCCTGCCAGGGGACAGTATCACAGCAGCTTGGCAGTCCACTGCTGGGCCACTCCTTCAGTGGCTAGTGGCAGGAGGACCAGGCCCAGGCCCAGGCCCAGGCCCAGGCCCACTACTCCAGGTCCCAGCCCAGGCACCCTGCAAACAGCAGCTTCCTGCTACCTCTTCCTTCCAGCTCACTGTCTCTATTCTCTGGGCCACTTCCCCACAGCCTCAGTTCCTTCTGCTTCTGCTCCTGCCTCTGGCTCCAGCTCCTTTGCCCTCTTCCCAGGGCCTTAAGCCTGTAAGTCCTGGCAGCCTTCCAGGAGTCCTCTAAAAAGCCAGCCTTCTCCCTAGGGCTCCCTGCAGCAGATTGCCTAACCCTGGTCTGCAGCTTCCTTTTATATGGGTCAGCTGGGCCTTGATTGGCTGTTCCAGCCGCCGCCCTAATTGTCTGAAGTGGCCACCCTAATTGGCTGTTTCCCTGCAGCCCCTCCTTTGGCTGGCTGCCACTCAGCCTCTCTAGGCTGGTTTTAACCCTCTCAGGGCCAGTACAGGGCAGGCACCCCGTCACAGACCTCAAGAGTTCATCTAGTCCATTTCCCTGCATTGAGGCAGGATTAAGTATACCTAGTTCTTCCCTGACAGGCATTTGTCTAACCTTTTCTTAAAAAGCCCTCAATGACAAGATTCCACATCTTCCTTAGGTAACTTGTTCCAGTGCTTAACTATCCTTGTAGAAAGGGCCCTGATCTGACTGGCCTGTAGGTGCTCCTGCAATATAAGTGTTTCATAATATTTAAACTGAAGACCTGTAGCAAAGGTTCTGGCATGGAGCAGCATTTATGGAGAGCATGCAGAGAGACAGGAATTATTAGTGTTCTAAAGACACTCTACCCTGAGGTAAGCTGTACCAGGGCAAGTCACAATTTACATTGGTCTACCAAGTCTAAGTTAGGTATTTTCACTAGCTAAAAAAACCTCAGATTTTTAAAGACCTAAAACTAGTAACCTCCTGAAGGGCATCCACTGTTGAGTTCACTTTGGTTTCCATGGCTAGTGGTTAGCCAGATTTTGTAATACTAAGCTTGGTAGAGAAAAGCATCTTCAGAATAGATTATGAAAAAAATTCCCTTAAAATATAAGTACTTTTGTATTTTGG
The DNA here is from genome assembly GCF_965152275.1 of Natator depressus. Lineage (NCBI taxonomy): Eukaryota > Metazoa > Chordata > Testudines > Cheloniidae > Natator > Natator depressus. Next base: position 80,974,650 of record NC_134239.1, read on the forward strand.
ACCTCACTGCAAGGATTCCGACAGAATAACAATTAAAAAAACCTATCCTAAATTGAAAAAGGAGCAAGAGAATGTAGGTTAAAAAATAGGAAAAACAATAACATTTCCAACTGCATTTCAAGAAACCATTGAACCAGGGGCTGATGGGAATGGCTTGCAGCTGGGTGCATGTAGCAGCAGCAACTGGAAAGGCAGTAGGCTTTTAACCCTGCTTTTTCAGAACCCTCCTTGAAGCTGAAAAGCAGCTATTATGTCAACTGTACAGAGTATAAAATGGGTCCAGGAAGTTGTCAGGTTACAAACACCATAAAAACAGGAGAGGGATTTGGGCACAGAATCCATCAGATAAAAGTTTGCCTGTTATTTAAAAAAAATAATTTATTATCTATAGAAGAGCTGTGTGGTCGCTTCTCAGGCTGAACTGTGCTGATCTTTCTGCTTCCAGATCTCTTTTCATTGGACCTAGATGATGCAGTCTTTTTTCTATTCCAGTGCCCAGCCAATATTGGGGCCTGAATTAGAGCTCAACTCAAATTAATGCTCGTTACACCAGGGATGCAAACAGAGGAGGTGGCAGAAGATAGCATGTTCCTCAATTTGTTAGCTAAGTTTGCAATGCAGTGGCGGTGTCATATTCTTGCCTGCTCATGGATTGCAGGTGCAGTAGCAGCAATCGCCAATACATGTTCCTTCCATCTGCATCTGGCTAGATGCTTTAGGACCAATCCTCTGAGGTACCAACCTCCCAACGCTTAACCATGTCTTAGTTATCTTTGCATTTGTTGATTTTATGCACCAAATATGGGGCTATTCTGCTGGAATACTTCAGAAATCCACCTACGCAAAATGAAGCTGCCTACTTACTTTATGGTGCTTCTTGTATAGAGCATATTGTGCTCTGCAGACTTTTGGGTTCTGGATAGTGCAATTGAAGGTTTTGGTTTTAATCTATAAATAGACATGTGTTTTGGGTCCTGGCTACCTAAGAGTTCTCTCTCCTCATGCCTCAGTTAAAATTAGCTGGGACACTCTCTCTAATAGTTCCCCAGTTTGGACTTTGAGGTCTAGAGGCAGAGCATTCTCAGTAGGGAATCCTGGGATCTAGAACTCTTTTCCCCTGTTGATGCAACAGAGCCCAAGTTTGCTGGTCTTTGGGGCACATTTAAAACTTATCATTCACCATAGCCATTGCCTAAATGAGTAGTTGAGGGGTGCCAGAGTTCCCTCTATAACTCAGGAGGGGTTGAGTTCTTTAGAATTGACATTGTGACAGTCATTTATGGTAACTATGTAGCTTTCCAAAAATTACTGTACATGCATTTAGCTACAGGCTTCAACAGATGAATTTTACATATCTGATAAATATTTGAAGTTGATAAATTTATAAAATAGCAAAATATATTATGACTTTTTCCATTTTAATTAAAATAATTATTCACTAGAATCAAGATATTAACAAAACACTCAGTGTTATAATTGGAAGCATAAATCTTCTCAAATGTAATAAGAATGAAACGTATTTAGTAATGGATATAGAGCTGAGAAGAGGCTTTCTAGTTTTGTAAAATAATATTAATAGTCATTATCACTCAATAATAAATAGGGGCTATTTTAAATCTATTTTTGTGATTTTAGGGAGAAATGATCTATATCTTTCCCCGGAACAAATACATGAAGTAGAGTGCAATAGATTATCAGCAAATACGTCCCATGCTGCACAGTCCACATCTCATAGGCATGCTTTAAATACTGTAATAGGTGTCCACGCAGCTACATACAACACAAAATAGGATAGAATGACAGATGCTAATCTGTATATACATGAAAGTTTTCCCAAACTATCACCCTGTTCAGTAGACAGCTCTTTTCTAAAGTGGCTGTTTTCATAAATGTTATGAATTTCATCTCTGGTGTAAGCAAATGGAGGGATTAATTTGTCAGTACAACTTTATGTGATGAACTATCCTTTTTGAAACCAAGCTTCCTTTACAAAAAAAAATTATCTGTGATGAATACACCTGGACTGGAGTTTATTATTATTAATCATGAGTATTACTGTTTTGCCTCAGTGCCAGCCAAGAATGGGACTCATTGTACCAGGCACTGTACATAGTAGTAGATAGCCCCTGTCCAGAAGAACTTACAACTTAAATAGATAAGACAGACAGAGGGTGGGGAAAGGGGTAGAACACACAAGCAGAATGAATGTGATGTGATGTCAGCAAATGCCATCTTAGTTCCCCAGTTTGTTTGTTGGGGGGGGGGGATTAATTAGGAGGGGATCAGTTAAATGGAAAGACTCGAGAAGGGAAGGCAGGTGAGAGTGATAGTGCAAGGGAGAAGAGGGTAAGAGGGGCAGGTGTAGAGGGAAGCTGAGTTGAAGAGACTGAGGGAGAGAGAGGGGAAAACAGATGGAGCAAGCAGCCAATCAGAGAAAGTCCTGTCAAAACTGTAGAAAGTTCTCTCAATGTCCAGGGATCTAATGGTTCCTGCTTTGGCTGCTTCTGCTCCGACCAGCTGGAGTCTCTGCCTGGGTCCTCTCTGCAGTGTTCCTCCACATGGTGGGAGAGAGAGAGGAGTTACCACCTGAGTCCCAGTATCTCCATGGGTGGATTCCCTTACAAAGTTCTGGTTCCAGGGCAGTGGGGTTGGTACAGTTTTTATAGTGGGGGGTGCTGAAAGCCATTGAACAAAACTGTAAACCCTGTATATGATGGAAACCACTACAAGCCAAGGGGTGCTGCTGCACCCCCAACATCCCTATTTCCAGCACTCCTGTTCCAGCGGGACACTGAGAGGAGGGGTGGCGATAGCTGGGCCCCATTTTACCCACTCTTCTCCAGTGCAGCAGTGCCTACTTTGGTGGCTTTTGTCCCTAGTGGCTGGAGTTTCTGGCACTATTTCTCTATAGGTCTATTCTTTAGTAACATTCTTTACTGAGCAGGGTGGACAAGAATTGTCTTGTGTTTAGTCAATGTTATTGACAAGGCTCAGCAAGATAATGGAGGGTGCTGCTTTAAATTAAAAAGGCCCATCATTCATCAAGTACTTCTGAGTGTTAGCAGCAACAAGTTTGCCTGTCTATTTATTTATTTTTCCATGGGGAAACTTCTCATTGATAATGAAGGAGGAGAACTAAGTCTGCAGAGTAGCATTATTTAATGCAGGCAAGGGTTAGAGCAGTAGAGGACTCCTCTCCTGCTCCATGAGTTACACTAAGACATTATTTAGGAGGTGGAAATCATTGCACTATAATGTAATCCACCAGATTTAGAAATCTGTCCACTGGGCAAGCATTAGTAATATTAGGGTATGTTTGTACATGATGGTGTTGGGGAAATATTATATTTAGTATTTGAAAGTTACCCTTTATTTTGTTGTTCAGAAAGCTATGGTAGCATCTCCAGTGTGGTTTAGCTAGTTTATAATTGCCTAGAAATAAATGATAAAGACAGGGGGTCAAATTCTTCAGTGCCTTGCCCTTTACATAGTCCTTTACAACTGTGAAAAGCATGTATAAAATCTAACGTATTAAAATGGTAGCATTCTGCACACATTTTGACTGCACAAGCTGCAAAGCAGTGGCGTATCAGACCTATTTTTTTTAAAGATGCTTTATCTTGAAAGGAATTGAAATCATGTTGTTTTCCAAATTCTCACAATTTTTAGCACATACAAGTATAAACTGTCTATACAAGACAGAAAGTGGCTAAATCCCTGCATTCAAGTCAATATTACACAAATTCCCTGCTAGAAAAAGTATCCAGGATTGCATAGTTAGTGTGTGAGATCAGATAATATTGTGCTGCACTTGCGTAGTGCTTTTCATTCATAGATCCCGAAGTACTTATGAATTTACAAGTGGGGATACTGAGGCACAAATAGGTTAAGTGACTTGCCTAAGGTCATATAACAAGTTGGGAATAGACCACAAATTGCCTGACTCTTCCCCTCTAGATCCCATGTTTAATACATGACACAGGAACTGCAGATAGTCATGTGATGACCCAAATGTATGTCATGCTTAATCTGTCAAATACAATGACTGATTTAAGAACAACCAATCAGGCAGGATTTGGCACAAGTTCTTTCATTTGCAATTTACTGGGACATAATGCTGAAAAGAGAAATCATATAGTCTGGAAGTTTTTCTCTGTTACTGTAATCCTGGAAAAACTGACTGGAAAACCATCACCTCTCATGCAAAACAAGTGTCAAGATACTCCATGCCATCCACACAAATGCATGTAGGAATTGGGTGCCCTGAATGACAAATTTTTATTATCCAGTTCCATTTTAGGACTGATATGGAATAGGTCTTAAGAAAATTGTTTCATCCTATCACTAATAAAAGAACAAAACTCTAATATTATGGCAGCTGGAAAGAAAGTCCAATAACATACTGTCTTGGAGTCTTGAAGATCTACCTTCCTTGCAGGAAAGAAGTACCCTTTTAACAGTAACTTGATATTAATCAGTGGAATTTATGCTATAGAGCAGGAAGTGGCTTAGATTGGAAGACAGGTGGCATTATAAGATTCCAGGACAGAAGACTGATAAACCCCAAATTCTGTATAATGTACCTGATAAACTCACATTACCATTTTGTATAACTCTGTTGGTAGGATGTTGTCTTGTGCATGGAAAAAACCAGAATAATACAGTTTTAAACTAATTATAAGCCCCACTCACTACTTCACTCTAAAATATTTTTAATGTAATCAAATTTAATTAAAAATAATATATTATCTATTAAAATAGCAAATTTAATAAAAAATGTAGTACATCAAGAATGAGCTTAAATTCTGGTTATACTATACATTAAATTATGTTTTGATCTGCATCACCAGGAAAGTCTCATCTGTGAGATGAACATATCCTTTGCAGTAATAAATATATCTTTCCTGGGAGACTCTGGGGGAAGATAAGACAGGGAATCAGTATTTAATTTATTTTTTCATCTGGCCTATTTGCATGAGTTCAAGAATATATTTAAAAGGCAGCTTAAAGGTACACATCCAACTGTTTTTATCAAAAATGTATAGTGAAAAATATTTTTATCCATATTACTAAAAAAGATACATATTTTTATCCATATTTTTTATCCATATTATACTATCTGATTTTGTTAAAAGTTTTTTTTTGGTATGGATAGTTTGGGTTTCTTTTGTCATTTTCTCACTTAAATGTTGCAAACTCAGAAAGTGCCAGACTAAGATTCTTTATGTAGTGTTACACATGTCATAAGACAATATTATTTTTACCACGTCAAAGATGTTTGCACCCTTTGGGGCACGTCTATCATCAAAACTCAATTAAATAGAGCCTTTCTATCTTCAACTAAAACAAACTGTTTACTTACATTTGCTCTGTGTTTACTTCACAAGAGGTAGAAAACCCAAATATAACAGTAACATAGGTGTCTTGGGATAGAGCATGGGTCAAAAAATTTAACCCAAGGACGAAGGCCTTGTCTTTTGGTTGCAACAGGAGACTTTCTTTTTCCTTTGCCAAGTAAATGGCAGCATTATAATGGTATTCATACCTCACGTGGTGTCCTAACAATTCCTCTATTCAACCTGAAAGGGATATATTCCTTTTGTTGCAAAGTATTAAATTTGTCCCTTGAGATTAGTGTGTAGGCAGTTTGAAGGATGAAACAGGATTAGATAAGATTTCTTACTGAGAAAGAGTTCTGAAATTGTGCTGCAGAATACCCTCCCATGTTACATGTGCTGAAAAAACATCCTTTGTTTTAACACTTCAAATCACAAGTCAAATTTATCAAATTATTAGTTGACAAAATGTTTCTTTGTGGAGTTTTGTGAAAGGCAGACAAGTTACAAATAGAGGGGGAAATGACACTGGTTTTCATTGTATTTGAAATTTTAAGTCTGAAATTCCTCTATGCCATTTAATTTTAAATATGTTTTAACCAAGTGATACAAAAATAATTGTATGTATCTTCTAAAAAATTCAGAATATTTCTGCTTTTCTTGTTGTATTCTGAGAAGAAAAATATTATACCCCTATCGCTTGTGAACTCAGCCAAGCATTTAAGTCTAAAAAGTGTCAAAAATCCATGTCAAGGTAGAGTCCTAGAAAATGTCAGTAGTTCAACTGTGTTCCACTCACTTGCATATAATTAATAGTGTTGTGTACCACACAAAGACTTGAATGAATTTGATGATAAGGTTTTCAGTGAACACACTTTGAGGTCTTCTATTTTTCTTCTTTGGAAACAAAAGCCACTCCTCCTCTGTTTCCTCCTCAGTTTTGCTTACTTTTGAGGATGCGAACCTTTACTAATTAGTTTCTAGGGGATAATTAGCCAGATATATATTATAAAATAAGGGCAGCCTTTTTTTTTTTTTTTAAGCTGATAGGTTCACAGACAAGGGCAGTCCCGTCCTACATTTTTGTTATCCTCCCTGTGGACTTTGACCCCATCCTTCCTCAAATCCCTGTGTTTGGTTATCTTCCCTGCTGAGGAAGGCTAGATGGAATTCCCTTCAATATCTATCAACAGCGGTCCTTGACTGGTCACAGAAGCAAACTGGAGAGTGACGTAAGAGACTCCCACCTCAGGGGCTGAGTGTGCTGCCTGCATAGAACTAGCAGCCTTTGCTAACTCTTTGAGTGACTGGGGCCTCAAAACAAACTGAGGTGAATCAGAGATAACATAGAACCCCAACTCCTCATTTTTTCTATCCCTACAGCTCATCGCGTTCACCACTATTAAATTGCCTCAGTCTACTTTTCTTCTTGGCAGGGAGGCAGGCTATGCAGCCATTCCCAAGAATATAAGTGCCACTCCATAACTCACCAAAAGAGAGGGCTGGAAGAATTGATAGTGACTCCTAGTCTCTCTTTTCCAAAACATGCCCAATCATATACTAAACCATGGGTTGGGGTACAGCAGTCCTAGACTTAGATGCCTGACATAAGAGAACAATTCGCTATAGTTACACCACGATCACTGCACAAGAGATACGCATTTCCACAGACTCTTGATATATCTTGACACTGTAATAAAATCATTTAATCTGTTTTTCCTCCCATTTTCTTTTTTAAAAATTGAAGATAATACAAAAATATCCATACGGCTGATATAAAAGAGATCAAACAATATCATCTGCAATTAAAAATTTTGTCCCTGCACTGCACTGCAGCCAACTCCAACCACGGGGTTAAAATACATTCTTTACAATATGTACCAAATAAAAGTTAAACTATAAATATTAATGAAGACTGGAGAGAGAGAGAAAGAGAGAGAGAGAGAGAGATGTGCTATTGCTCAGTGTTCCATGCATTCAATAAAATCAGCGTACATTAAAATGGGTTTGGTGACTTGCCCCCTTTTTCTTAATATTAGACACAACAAAATGTGATTGCTTCCCACACAAGGCTACTGGATGATGAAAATGTACATCATTAACCAAGTTAAATGGCACTAGGTTTGCAGTTTTCAAGGCACAGATAAAAATGGTATGCTGGTATAATTCATGAACCATTATAAAATATATATTACCTTAATGTAATGCTCTGAAATGACTATCTTCATTTTCTATAGTTGGAAGAAAGCTCACTTTAAAAAAAAAAGAGAGAGAGAGCGTGGGTGGGAAGGGAATCCAGAGTCACCTAACAATGTTTTCAGGCATAAAACTCAGTAACTTTACCTTTTTTGTGCGTGAACATCATTGCTACATCATGCCGTTCTACAGAACACCCTGCTGTGCACAACAGCCATATGACCACGCACTGAAGAAGAAAGAAATAGAATAGTGGGAACTCGCCCTGTATATTTCAGCATTTTAAGCTTTGCTTATTTAAATCCGATCTAGATCCTGATTCCTGCATTTGGATCCAGACCTTCAAGCCCATTGGGAGCCCCATGGACTTCTACGGGATTACACTTGAATGCACAGGACTGCCCCTGCAGATCCTATGGCAATATTGGTGCTATAGTATTTACAGATATATATATTTCCCATGAGACTGTTAGCCCCAAAGATATACAAACTGTGTGAAAACTGAGACTGTCCCAGCACTTGTGGTACAACAGTATGCAACTTTCCTGTCTAAACTAGAGTTTAATTAAATCTGGTTAATCCCTAAGAGGAGCAGAATTTGAACAGGAATGTTGTGTGCCCCTCAATTGCATTAACACTTGCTTGGGGGCCAGCAACTCCCACAAATCAATAAACCCACCACCACCACCCCTCTTAGCAGCCACGGTGACCCACAGGAATATCAGCTATTCACCCTTCCCAGCTTTCAGGGAAGAGGTAGAGAGTGGTATGTGGATAGAAAAATGCTCTCAAGTGCCCTCTTCTTTCCCTAGCAAGCCCCAGCTGAGAAGGAGTAGTTGATATTCATGCTATAATGTCTGTGCTACTGTCATACAGTGTGGTATGTGAACAAAATAATAAAAGATGATCTGTCAAAAAGCTGCACACTTAAGTTGGTAATTATTTTGAATGACATAGTATCACTCTCTAAAATAAATTTAAATACCGGTGAAGTGTAAATACAACAGTATTACGTAGCTAAGATTAACAACTATAACACACATTCCAGTCAATACTTTTCATAACATTCAACTATTGTCTACAAAAAGTACAAAGCGTGGGGGTTTGGGGGTTGGATTTTTTTTGGTTTTCTTTGTTTTTTTTGGATTTTTTAATTAAACATACACTGGGTTACAGTTTAATTTAAACAGATGATACCCCATATTATTCCATCATCTTACATGGGAAGTTATATTTATACATCTAGGCATTTAATTTCTTGAATTAGAGAACACAATGAAGGTAAAGATATTCCTATATTTTCAAGTTCTCTTTTGATTGGTAAGGGACAGTGGAGGCCCATCTGTTTTGCAGCAAAGAAAGCCCCAAACCATCTGTGTAGAACCACATGCCAGCTAAAACACAGAGATATGCACAGTTTTTTGTTATGAAAAATTTTGCAGTATTTTTTTCCTGTATTAGTGTGAATAAATTAGCAACAACTAAATTAAAGAAATCTTCAGAGAACATATTAACTTTCTAGTGCATGCTGGAAGATGTATCCATTTAGAAATCATGAAACATTCATTGGACAGATACGTCCATCTGACTATTTTCTGTTCTTAACACAGAGACTCCTTTATCTGTAAAATAAAGCATCTTTCTTTAGTTTGGTAATGGAAGTTAATTTATACCAAGTTAATTCTTTGAGGAACCCTATAGCTTTCAAACAGCACATAATTACAGCTACAGTTAGATATTGGCATAATAATAGCATTTAAATGTTGGGTCCTTATGTTCCCCTCCCATCTACAAAGCCAAGGGAGAGGGAAACTTACCCCAAAACCTCTGTAGCTTTGGCTGACCTGCAGGTCTGCTCCATCTTCCTCTTTAATAGACATGAAGAGAAGAATTGTGAAGGGGGACCAGACCCCAAAACCTGCATTGGATCAAGATAAAACAGAAATACACAGATTTCCTCTGCTTGTACGAGAACATACTCTCTGTCACCCTAGAGTGGCAGCATTGTGGGCTTAGTTGTTGTGCTGCCATTGACTACAGAATTGTCACCATTGTTCTAAGTCTCCCCTTAAGGGGTCTAGAGCACATGGCTTGATCATCACTAATTGTGTAAGAATTTCCACATTCACAAGCTTTGGAAGTGAGCATATGATGTGTACAGTAGTCCCTTCTAAATCTTCGCTAGTGGGACATGTTCTCCTGGAAAATGGAAAAGACAAGCTAGAAGTGGCTGCACAGAGGTTACTAATGCAGTCACCTTTTCCTTCTCTGTACTGCTACTCCTTTTCTTTAGGTTTGCTGCTGCTGTTGTCTCTTCCATACTGTATAGAAGAGTGGAATCGCACGGACCTTAGAGACCATTTGCAGCAAACCATGTCCAGTTAGCAGCAGAGATAGAACTCAGGACCTTCAGCAACAAAAGCATCAATCCCTATAACTTGACCTAAAAGAGTAATTCCATTAGCTATAAATATCAAGCTGCCATCTTTTCTGGGACCGGCCACTAGGAAGAGACATATCACACACACACACACATGGACACACACAATCTAAGCCAGTATTATTATATAATAGCCTATATTTATAGTATATATTGTTATAGTGCTCTTTTGACCTTGTAGGTAAAATGGTGTCATCTTGGTTGTTTTCTGCTTTTCTGAACCAATTCTTTTGCAACTAAATTTATAGATATATACATTTACATAGGAATAGATTGAAAAATTTCATATAATTTTCCTTACTAACCCCACTCCATCTTCTTTATCAATGTATTTTGGCAATGTCTAGGCTGAGAAAAAGGTACAAGGGTTAATGCTTTCCAGGATTATGGCAATCTTTGGGGATTTTGTAATGCTTTATTCATAATGCTTGCTCAATGCTTAGATACTAAGGTGCTTGATGTTTTGCAGCAAAGAACGCTCCAAACCTAAAGGTGCATAAATTAGAGCATGATCCTGAAAAGACTTGCTACCAAGCATAGTGCATTCCATCATGATTATCCCACTGACTTCTGGTTTGTACCTATTTATGGACCTAATCCTGCAAACACTTGCTACCAGGCATTGATTTCAATGGGATTTCTCATGATAGAAAGCATTATGGGCTTTATTCACCATTGCCCTGAATCTTATGCAGTCATTTACACCAGTGAAAAGTGAGTGTAATATGAGTGCAAAATGTTACCATTCTAATTCAGTAGCATATCGCCCCCTATTTCTACTGGTCAGAGTGACCACACACGCTGCAGGGCAATAATAAATTAATTGGCCCTTATATCCAATAGCAAGTATTTGCAGAGTCGGGGTCACAGATAGATACAAAACATGATTGAGTGCTATGACTAATAATTCTTGCTACTTCACTGCACATAACTACAGAGTAGATTAAAAGACCAGAAAATGTAACTCTGAGTTTACAATTTTTCATGAGTATAAATAAACAAAATCAATTTCCAGTTGTTAGTCTAAACTGAATTGATTTCAGAAAAGTAATTTCCCGAATCTGAGAGCTACAGTTTTGTATAGTTGCTCCTCGTCTGACACTTTGGTACACTAAGCAGGCTAACTTTGTGATCCTATAATTATTCTTACATTCATTATTTTTAAAATGTGTAGTTTTTTCCCTCTTGATAAATAAAGAATGACCTGTTCTGAACTACAACAGAGTTTTGAAGGGATAAACTATTCACACATGAAGGAGCTTGGTAAAGCTGTGATTTTCTGCTCAACTTGAAATCAGTTTATGATTCAGTTTTAAGAAGGTTAATCAATCTGAACTAAAAGGGAAAGGGACATACATAAAATACATAGAAAGAGATCATTATTTTTCAGAATAATATGTTTACATACAAAGTGGTGACACAATTTTATTTTGTTCCCATTATGAGAGATGTAATCGGTATATTGCACATCATTTCAAGTTATCAAGCTGTAAACCATTAGTTTTTTAAGGAGAGACTAGTTTGCAGTATGGCAACCCATAACACGCTCCTAGAGGAAATAACATGAAAATTTCACACAGGTAAGGAATTAATCTCTTTCATCATAATATTGTTTATTAAATAATCATAGAAATTTATATTTTTTTTTAAAAAATCAACAATAAGTCCTGATTGCTACGTTGTAATAATCAGACCAGATTAAAAGTTTTTCTTTTTGTTTCTTTTCTTCTTCTTTTTTTTTTTTTTAAAGGACACTTTTCAGCTTTTCATTTCCATATGGGGTAAGATCTCCTATTCAAAGAGAATATAATTAGTTTCTTTTTTCAAAGAACTATACCCTTGTTTTTCCCCAGGTAATCAGAGTCATAGCTTCTTCAGTTTTTTATATTAATTTTTTTCATTCAAAACTTTATGAAACACTCTGAGACATTTACCTGTATAAGTCAAGACTATATCCACATATTATAATGTATGTGCTTGTTAAAGTCTTTCAGTCATTCTAGACTTAGAGAAATAGTGTCCAAATGTACCATATTTAGCTTCTATCTCAAATTCTCCCGAGCTGTCAATTTAGGTGTTAAAGAGACCATTTGTAAAGCTTGGCTGGGAATTGCCATTATTGACTGGAATGTGTGTTTATCATTACATTCAATGATGAAAGTGGAACATGTAGCATATGAATAAATGTCAGCAGATGTTTCTTTTAAATGGCCTGATTTCAACCTCCTGTTGTTTGTCTTGAATACAAATATTAAAAAAGGGAAAAAAGACAGAATTTTTATGACATAAGTGCAAGGGTAGTTATACTAAAAAAAACAACAAAAATAATTATTAGAGTCAGAACAGAGTGAGGAAAGTAGAATTAATAAGAATTAATTTGGTAGCTGTTAGGCTACTGTTTGGTTTGGTTTGGAAAAAACTGCAGTTCAGTGTGGGCTAAACCTTCCCGACCTTACTCCGGAGAATTGAGTAAGGTCTGAAGAATTTGTTCCCATGAGAATATTTCTTTAAATGCTAGGATTATACAATTTTTAAAGTTTTATTATTATTTTATTTTTAAAAAAACCAAAACCCAAACACAAAAATATCCCAAAGAAATAGGTAGCTTCCATAAGATAATAGATCCTACTTGAATTATTCTCTTTCATGGGATAGAATATTCTCTTTAAAAATTGTATTGACCTTGGAGGCCATTGAAGGATGCTCAATAGCTCAAACAGCAAATGCTCCCCACTGTCAATTAAAGCATGAATACGTAACTTCCCTGCAATGAATGGAGATCTTAACAGGGGTTTGCAAAGGCTTTTTTTCTCCTTCTTCTTTCTTCCCCATACTTTTCTTGTGAGCACAATGGAATAAGGTTAGCATAAGAAAAAGTACACAATTATCAGCTATCAAAGAGCCAGATTCTGCCATCCTAACTCACCTGGAAGACTTCCATTGAGCTCAGTGGGCCTACTCTGAGTAAAGTACTACTCAGTGTGAGCAAGGGAGGCAGAATCTGGCAAAAACAAGGATGCAGTTCTATAAATTCAGCAGTATTCCAACTAAGTCAATGTAGTGAACAGAGACAAAATTAAATCAGTCCTGTGTTTATTGGAACGTATTACGTTTTGTATGTTTCCAAATGACAACATGCTCTCGGCCTGATTTTCAGAAGTGTTGAGCATCCACAGCTCTGATGGACTTCAACAGGAGGTACAGGTACTTCGTGCTTCTGAAAATCAGGCCATGTGTTCAGTAAACATGGTAACTTTCAGTGAGTATACTAAATATTTGGGTGTTATCAGATGTCTATTTATTAGAGATAAATTTTAGACAGGGTGAGACTCCTGTTGACTGCAGAAGGCTTTGGATCAGGCCCTAAAAGAAGAAAATATTTCATACCTTGGAAAATAACAAACTTATTCTGTTGTACATTTTTAATGTGTCTGCTCCAAAATGTCAAATATGTTTTCAGAAATATGTTTTTCGTAATTACACGATAGGAAAATAGACCCAATTTTCCCTTTACATAAATATACTTCATGTTACTAGAGGTCATGCAGCTTACTGGAAGTCATGTTTCCAACCAGAGATCAGCCATAAATGCAAAGGACTGGGTAAGGATTGTCATTTATACAGTGACTTAGGTGTTCATTGTGTGCCTAGTTCACCTTCTGCACTATATGCTTATTAGTGCAAATGAGAGAAGAAAAAGACTCATAGGGCTTACTAGGGTGGTGGACCATTCAGGTAGATAGCTATAACTGTTATAATCATGCCTGTGGTACACACCCTAAGGAGTTTATAATCAAGGGTTTGGATCTAAACAGCCCCAAACTTTAGGAGGCGTTTATGACTAGGGTTTCAGTTGGGACAGTAATAGAGATTCTAGCCAGCTGCCAAGTTAGGGGCAGTGTAGAAATCAAACTACAGTTGTCCATTTCCTCCTTTTTTATTAGAAGTTTAATCATTTAAAAAATATGTAAGATTGTGCTTAGGCAAAAGAAGAGTGCAGTTCACAGGAGAAAGGCACTGACTGTGACACTAATCCGCTGGCCCTGTATCTTTCCGGAGAAAAGAAAAGTTGACTACTGTAGCCACATAAACAGGTAAGAGATTATTTTGGGCTCACTTTTGCAAGTGAATTGTCCCGTTTCTATCTTATTCTATTGGAATTCACTGGTTAAAGGCACAGGTGATATTTTTCACCCACAACTTACTTTGGGGAAATTTATTTTTGTGGCTAAAGCCCTGGAGTGGGAGCCAGGAGAGCTCAGGCTTGATTCACCCCTGGAAACTGAATCCTCCTACCTGTGCCAGTGAAGTTGGCTGCATTCCAGGAGTATTCAGCTCATGGGAGGGCATGCAGTATTTGCAGCAATTCCCCTGTCCACAGGTTCTATTAAGGCAGGGCAGGTTTAATTTGCAGCCGGACCTCCATATGAAACTCACTAGTAGAGGCTGACTTGGTGATGCCATGGTTTCTCGTTGCCCAAATCTTAAAACGGAAGGTGTGACAGGCACTCAGAAGCCTTGGCGATAAATACCTGGATGGCTGGATAGACAGATATAAGTGAAAATAGTATTATGCATTATGAACATTACAAGAGTGTAGCCTCATTGCATCTATGTGGCAGGCAAGCGTGGTTATCCCCATTAGACAGAGGGTCTTGGGAGGCTGAGGCACAACCCAGTGAAATGAGTTGCCCAAGTCTATGCAGTGAGTGAATGGCAGAGCCAGAAATGAAACTCAGTTCATTGACTGCATGAAGTACCTTGAAGTCAATGGGACAACATATGGGCTTAAGGCTTTTCTGCATAGGGATAGAATTATCAATGTTTGGATGCCTAAATTAGAAAGATATAACAGACAATAATCTGTGCCCTGGGGTGTCCTAAAATAAGGCAGGTCTAACAAAATTAGAAAATCATTAGAGGAGAGCATACGGATTTGGGTGCTCAGTGCAGGCATATGTAAATATTTCTCGCTCCAAAATTCAATATAGATTTTTTTCCAATCCCCTCCACCCTCACCCCTGGAGACCCATAAATATTATTCAGCCTCGCCACTTGGAAAACTAAGAGCAGGCTGTATTTTCCTCATCTACTTAGGTCTTAACACACTCCCTCTTGAATTGCTCTGTATCCTGTAAACAAGTTAAAAACCAAACTTCAACCTTTCAGCACTAGGCACATCTCACACATTCCTTCACTTCAGCATGTAACTTTTACCTCCTTCAACCAACCAACCAAAAACCAAACAATTCCCCTCCCACACACATACTCCCAGTTCTAGTGTGCAGTGTTGTTGTAGCCGTGTTGGTCCCAGGATATTAGAACGACAAGGTAAGTGAGGTAATATCTTTTATTGGACCATCTTCTGTTGGTGAGAGAGACAAGCTTTCCAGCCACACAATGCTCTTCTTCAGACATGAAGAAGAGTTCTGTGTAAACTCAAAAGCTCACCAATAGAAGTTGGTGCAATAAAAGATATTACCTCACTTACCTTGGATCTCTAACACTGTTCTAGGTCAAGGCCATTTTTTCCCTTTCTTATGACATATTCCATTTCCTGGTTTGACACTCGACAAAAAACAAACATCCTGTCATACACATTTCCAAAAATTGTAGTATTTTGGGTTAATCTATATGATTCAGAGGAATTTGATGTGTTCGTTGTGTTTCTGTATATGTTGGATGTGTCAAGGAGTGTCTTGTGGAGTTGCAGAGTCTGTCAGTAGTTGGTTGATATGACTTGTGGCTTTTACAGTATATGAAATAAGATTGCGTTAACTGGACATTTTCTTGTGTTGCAGTGATTGCACAGGGTAGTTTTTGCACTTAAATGGTCTTAGCTGTAAGCCAACAAAGTTTTGGATGGTGGGCTGAATATTAATTAAACAGCTTGTTATTTGGCATGGCTCCAGGAAATTTCCTTCCTCTTTTACCCTGCCTTTGCCATTTAAAAGGGCACTATCAGTGGAATGTTGCGTCCTGTTAAATCTGTTTCTCTTTCCAGTTCTTCTTGAAAAACCACTGCTCGAGATAACTAAGCATCCCATCTCTCAGCTTTCTTGTCTATTAAAAATGTAGACTCACCCCACTGTACATACTGTACATTGCAAAAGTAATTGCTACAGTGTTAAAACTCTGAGCAACTCCATCCATCATAACAGCTTACAATTTATTAGTTTTTCTTCCTCTTTTTCCTGCATCTGAGCCTTGCCTACAGATAATCTTGCATATAGACCAATTCCTTCTCCTCTGAATATGTAAATATTACTTTTTTAATGTCAGCCCATCTGGTTCTCTATATGTGACATTTTATAATAAAATAATAACAATGTTTAATATTATTTTCCTTGCTCTTGGTTCCAGCCCTTAACTATGATAGGGTAGGGATATGTAAGTGTGGAAATTCTAGTACTGGCGAAAAAGAATAAAAGCAGGAGGATTCTCCTTCCTCCTGCTCTTTCTTCACAAACAATGATGCTTCCTGTTGCAGCTGTTAGGTGAGTGATTCTCCCACTGAATCTTCTAAACCGTCATGAGTGTGGTGGAAGTTTCAGGGAGTAAGACTCTTCCTTTGGTCTACAGGCTAGGCAGCACTGCAGCATTAACTTTAACTTCCTGAACATGTCCTGAAAAATCCCAGGTTTTAGTACAAATGTAAAGAGCTTGTGTTATATGAAAACCATTGGTATTTGAGAAGCTGCATGAACAAGGGATCAGATTCCGGTGCACAGCAAGCAACTAAAATGGACAGTGGGCCTAAGGGACCAGAGAAAACAGTAACAGGGTCAGAACATTCATTCAGCCCCTCCACATTGGGCTCAGCTGCAGTGAAGCTGCTTCCATTATTCTTTGTGTACTCTGATATGTGCAGTTAAGCGCCTATCAAGGTGTTCAGTATTACTGAACCAATCTGCCCATGTTCACAAGTGCAATAAATTTGTCTCCCACTGTAATAATAGTGCAACAATCATACTTTTAACTGAATGCATGAATATCTTGCACATGGGGCATCTCAAAGGGCCAAATTCTGATTTCCTTATTCTGTGTTTACTCTATCCTTTTATGCAGGCAAAGCTCCCACTAACTCCATTGAGAATTTTGCCCCAGTAAGGATTTAAGGCCTTACGCTTAAATCATTTGATGAATAGACTGTACTTTTTCTTCCCCTTACTGTTCTTAAGCTTTTCAGAGATTTCCTCACTTGTGGTCGAGTTTTCTTGTCTCTCTTGCAAGATATCTGACACATTGCAAGATCCTGTTGCACACTTAAACATCTATTCTTCTTTTAACATGCATGCATAGCTCCCCTTGATGTATGCATGCATACTGAAGAGAGAATAGACACCTTAATCTTGCTTGGCAGGATTTCCCTTTTAAGCTTTGGTCCCAAGCAGGCATTTGTAGTGTTTGGTGACCTTTTGCACCAGGCCAATCAGTCCATTGTGGACTAAAGTAAAACTTCCTTTTCTTGGCATGCAGCAAGGCAGAGTTTGATCCTCAAGTCTTTGAAGTGTAGCATCTGAAGCCTATAACATAAAACCTAGTTGAGCAGCAGTAACATCAGCAGCAGAGCTTGGTACAACAGTTTTGTTCAATGCAGCAGTTTCAGCTACGTCAAAAAGTTCTGTACTTTTGGAAATTCTACATGAGGAAAAGGTTAATGGATCAGTCTGCATATAAATTCTAAGCAGGGAAATGTATTTTCATTTTGCACGATACACTTAATGGGCCTGCTTCTCCATAAGCTGAAGTCAGTTGCAAAACACCAATGACTTCAATGGGAGCAGAAGAAGGCCCATTGTCCCTCTTATGTCAATATCTGATTTCTGTATCCAACTTTCACGGGAGCAAACAGTGTGGAAAAAACACAACCTGACTGCAAAGACAATTTTTCTTAATGAATTTAACTCCTCAGGAATACTTATTGGGGAGGGATTTGTGTGCTTAAATGCTATTAATGTTAATGGAATTTGCCCCTGCACTAGTTGGAGAATAGACCTCTTAATGCTTTGAGTGGAAAAAAGGAATCCTGAATATCTATTCTCTTTGCACTACACTAACGTCCTGAAAACTAGTTATAGTTTCTCAAATTTACCAAATAAATTCTTTGCAGTGTCTTCTTTTAAAACAGATGATGGCTCACTACCACCTTTAAAAATAAAAGTACTCCATTATCCACAGCAAGGGTCAAGCATGCTGAAAAAATGTAAGGCTAAATAAAGAGTTTTCTGCCCAGTTCAATGCACATTTAGTTTGTGTACAAAATCTTTCAACGTCTATTTTGTTAAGGATATGTGATCTGGTCTAAATGGTGGACAGCTTGGAATGTAAGGAGGAGGAGGAACCAGCTGTGTTTTTTGTTTTATTCTAATTTACAGCATTTTAATGTTAAATACTCAACATTGTATGGAAAGTGACAACAATAATCTAATCTAGTTTTAATGACAGAGTATATTTTTAATTATCTTGGGACTTCTCACAACTCACCCCAAAATATCATCAATAAAATAAGCCTCAAATCTGAATTTACAGTCAACCACTTCAAAACACCCCTCTGATGTAGGAAAGTATTATTATCCCTAACCTACCGTTTTAGAAAGCTGAGTCAGAAAGTGGTTTAGTGATTTACCTAAGGAGATGTGGAATTTAGTTGGTGAGAGAAGCACAGAGTCCAGAATACGCATTTCCCAGTCTAGTGCTCTGATCAGTAGGGAACACATGCAGACTCTCACTGCTCAGTCTCAGAGGGACACCTGGCAGTAGAACCAATGTGATTGTGTCTGTGAGGGGGAGGCTAGTTGGGGGGGGGGGGGGCGGGACAGCATGGCATGGAGCCCTGGTCTGTGGAGGCTCATAGCATGCCACAGTGTATAGGGGTAGTCTCAGAGGATCCACCACTGCCTGGAACCTCACATTCTCTGCCTGTGTTGAGGAAAATCCAGCACCCATTAGACTGTAGTAACCACTTCGGAGTGGCTCTGCAGCTTCTCGGTGGACTTTCTAGAAGGCTGCCTCCCTATTCTCCTCTGGCATTTGCCCTCCCCACGCCCCCTACGTCTGAATAATCTCACAAGCAACCTGATCCATGGATTTGGCCACGGACACATGGTGACTGAGTAATTGTCTGAAAATACCAGTACAGTTTGTTTCTCTTATATTAAAGTTTGGGAATCTGTGGGAAAAAATTTATGGAAGTACCAAACTCTTGTCTACTCTATACTAGAGTAGAAAATAGTCTATGGACTTTAATAATGACAATAACATGACCTCAGACACTAGACAGTCTATTCTCTGTCTCCCTTTTGTACGCATGCATGACTCCACTAGACATACAAATAGAACTTGCTTGCATAAATTGGGTAAGTGCACATATCGTACTTCAAGTGCACATCCACTCTTTGCAATGTGCACTTTACCTGATTCCCATTTGCACATGCAGATTCTTTTGTGGGCTGAATCAATGCACTAGCATTTTTAAGCTCACACCCTTTGAGCCTTACTTTAAAATGTAAATTCATGCAGATTTCTTGAGTTAGAAAGGAGCAGGTCCACAAAGGCTCCCTGAACATAAGTGATGCTAACCTTGCATGGTGGAGAGAAGAAAAGCGGATCTGCCCCTCCATGTATCCAATACAAAGCCATCCATGCAGCAAGAGTAAAGAAATGTTACAGTATCAGGCCTGGAGTAGAGCAACTCTACTGCCACTCAGTGGCTTTGGGGGAGATGATTCCTTTCCCCATCCCAAACCAAACTTTGGCTTGGTTTTGGAGATAGGATTTAGCCCATTATCTTTACTGTGACTTTCTTTTGTCAACTTTCAATCTAACTGTACAGAGGAAGAACTGAACAAAATAAACTAATTAGCATTAGTGGACACATATCTTTCCCAGGGACTAGGAAGTACATTTTCCAATACTTATATAGAGCTTTACTCATAAGAATCCTATTGACTTTAATAGGAATTGCTAAGTTAATACCAGCAAAGCTCTCAAAACACAGAGTTAGAATTTCTACAGCTCTCTACTATACTGTTTCCACCAGGCCATCTCCCATGCAGCTGCTATACGTTTTCCCTCTTTCTTATTTCTGTTTCATGCTCATTTACCTTACCCCTTTCTCTTAGCTCCTCAGTTCTCATAATTCCTGGCCTTCCTACTTCTGGGCATCTCTCTCTTCTCCCCACCTCCCATCTCTTCTCTCAGGGTGTCCTTCTAGGCTTCTATTATTATTGTTTGTGCCCATGCGCAGCACTGGCCAGTCACACCCTCTTCCTGGTGCCATTGAAAATAGACTGTGTTTCTATCCCTTTGCTCACCAGAACTGAGGATAAGGAGTTTGCTATCATTTTCCTACCATCTTTCAACAGACAGCACAGATAATGGAGCAGGCCTTCAAACCATTGGATTCCTTTTTTCACATTTTCAGAGCCTTGTGTTTTGTGTTGTGGTTTGGCATTTCCCTAAACAACTTCCCTTGCTTCTTGTTAAAATACAATTTTGTTATTAATTTTCAACACAGACCTGTTTACATATCATATAATCACTGAGCGCTAGATTGTGTCATCCTCCCTCACATTAGTTAGCACTTATACTTGTGGGCCTATTGACTTCAGTTGAACTACTCATGTAAGTATGTGCTCACCAACATGAACAAGGGTTGTACAATCTGGCTTGCAGATAAACTCTACAATATTTGCATTAGATTTCAAATACTCATCCATGTTTCTTGCTCCCAGTTAACACCATATATTCACAGTAAATTGAGGCTAGCTAGGATATAAATCCAACATGAAATGAATTTTCATTTGTAAGGGGAGATCATATCCAAGGTTGTAACGCTTTGTGCTATATTGAATCATACCACATGTGATACCATGTAGCATAAAAGGATTTGTCCTCTGTGACATAACATTAATCATGAAAGTGTAAAACCTGAAACAGAGCAGACCGAAGATTGGTTATTGAGGAATGGTTCACTCCCAAGGAATCTTCAAATTAAGCACTAAGCCTGCAAAGTTCTTGGGCCAAATTCATCTCTGCTATAACTCTATTTAAGGCAATAGCCTTATGAGAGGGATGATTTTGACCCATTTTTTCTACAAATTATTATGGAAAGTGTGCCATATTATACCAGATCCATAGAATAGTAATTCTCAGTCTTTCTGACAGTGGGATTTTGTGCGGTGAGGAAATCCATACACACTTTCCCCCTAATTTCAAATATAATTATAACCTTTTTCATACTTACCATAAACTAATATTTTCCTATAACTTTTCATGTTTATAGTTTCAAGAGAGATGTTTTTCATACAATAACACATTTTGAAATAATAATGAGAGCCTCAGATCATTTTCCCCCCCCATTACAACATAGCACTTCCAATGCTATGCAAGCACAGTTGGCTATCCAAGGACCCCGGTGCCAAGTTGTGGAGGATATTCTTGTAGCAGTGACAAATAGCTTGCTCATGAACTGTGCAGCGTGTTGCTCTGGCAGCAGTGAAGTTGTCTATGTGTCTGTCACTTGGTGAGGCTACAGAAAGTCTAGATGGTTTGGTTTTTCTCCTTTTGAGAACTTTCTTTTAACTTACATGTGCTTTTGATGAATTGGTTCACTTGCTGACAACATTTTCAGCAAACCCCCACAAGCACTACATGCACGTACCTATATGATGAGAAAAAAAATATTCACAGTGCCATACTTGTTTTCCATACAAAGCTACATGCTGCCATTACAGCCTCCCACATACCATTTGACAACTCGCTGATGCAATCAAGCATCCTAATGAATGAAGAGTAAACGAGACAGCATTCCTGCCACACAGTAAAGGCATGTATTTTAATGTACTTCTGCCTTACAATTTATGGCTTTCCTGTGTAGAATTCAGATGGACAGTTCAATTTGTAAACAGGAAAGCTTGGGAAGGTTCAGTGTTACTGCTAACATTTTTCAAGTTGGACGCATTTCATTTATTGATTTGAAAAAAAATTAAATACAACTCTTTAGTAAAATCTGCTAATTATAATAGAAATTATTTAAAAAGTAGCCAAATCTTTTCAGTAAACAAATTAGCTTCAAAGCATGTTTCAGGCAATCTCTACAGTCTCTGTTGTCTACCTATGAAGATATATAATTTAATGCTTGCAGATAATTTATGGGTAAAATACAATACAGTTGACTTTTTTGGATAAATAATAAATAGTCCTCCTATTTCACGTCTGAGTTTATAATTAAGTGTAACTGCAAAATTTAAATAAAAAACAAAACAACAGGTTCAGGAGCTACTGCATTTTAAAATTAGGAAACTGAAAAGGGTAACAATATGAATATGCAAAGATGCAGGATGGATTTTAATTCTCTAGAATGCAACAGATTTACTATATACAAAATTCTGCTGCATTGACATCTGATTTAAGCCTCAAGACCATCTACCAGGAAGCTAAGGCTATTTTCACAAATGGCAATATACAATGGCAGAGTTTTAAAAGGGGGCTAACAGGCTTTTAATCTCATGAAGGAAAAAGTGTTTATTTTTGCTCCTTCCATATATAAATGTATTTGCTGATTTGATAATCATATTGGCATATTGGGTTAAATGGACTTCAGTGTAGTCTTGCATTCTTTAAAAATATAAGGCAGTGTACTGGTTTTGCATTCACAAACATTTGAAACGTTATTATCCAACGTTATAAAAAGATCCCATTGCTGTTAATTAGAAAAAATAATCACAAAACTCTAAGTATAAGAACTTGGAGAGCTGTTGAAAGGCATTTGAACATTGTAGATTATGGGTACAGAGAGTCAATTTTCAGCTTGAAGTGATGTTTGAATTAGTTTGTTTTCATTGTGGCCAGTGACAGTACTTAAGTCAGCCTTCTGGACTACATGGGTATTACTAAACTAAACTTATCAAATTTGCAACTATAGCTTTGCCAGAAACATTTTTTAAAAGCGCCGACAACAGAGATCTTCTAGCTTTCATCACTTAGGAGCACCGAGTGAGGCTATTGATCCTAAAATTGCTGGGATTTTCTAAGGAGACTGCTTGTTTGTTCTGCACTGTTGTCACTGAAGTGGTTAAAGCTTCGTTTGTTTGTTTTGGTTCTGAATGGCTCTTAATGGATTAAGCTTTAGAGCTTTCACCAACACTGTAACTGTTTATTAAAGTATCAAGAAATAAATTAACCACAGAGAATTTTAACAAACTATGTCAGACCATGCAGGCGCAATGATTGGCCCATGTGGATCCTTTTGCAGGATTTGGGGTGTTTGTTTTTGTGACTCAAACCATGCTGAATTACTGTTGTAAGTCTGGGGAAAACAAAACTCTGTGAAGTTAGAAACTAATTAAATAAGATTGGTTTCCTATACCCAGGTTTTATATAGGTGCATTAGATACCCATGTATGTTCACGATATAATGATGCCAAGACAGTTCATATTTAGAGAATATTACAAATAAACATTTATGCTAATTTTAAATATACTAAAACCCAAGTATTTTTATTAGCTGTCATTGCATTATTAATTCTGTTTATTACAGTAGTGCCAAGAGGCCAACCAAAAAAGTGGCCCCATTATGATAGGCCCAGTGTAAACACAATAGACAGTCACTGCCCTGAAGAGCTTACCATCTAAAATAGACAAGACAGAGTAGGAGAAAGGGATGTAGCATGCAAGCAGAGTGAGGTTTGTAAACATTATTTTAGTGCCATGATTTTTTGCTTTATTTTTGTTTGTTTGTTTGCATGATAATGATGTGCATGTAGACTTGAATTAAAATAGAATCACATTGGTGGGATAGTTTTATATCTGTGTAATTCATCTCTGGATATTTCTTCAACATAAAATGCTGTTAACATATTTAAGGAATACACCATACTTGTCTTATTTTGTCTTTTTTAAAAACAAGTTACATTAATATGTTTAGAAAGCAGTTTAAATATGATGCTCTATTTGTAATATCAGATTTAAATATAGCTGCAATAGCAAAAAGGAGGTTTAGCTTGCTTAATGTACCACACAGTAACATATGTGAATCATGGCTGGTGGAGAGTAGAATTAGCTAAGGGGCTGATCACCAAGATCTAACAGGACTCTCCCCACTTCCAAAATTTTAACAGGTCTACATTTTCATTTGGATACCTTATATCATTTACATTTAAATGGTAGGAAAAAATATCCAGTTGTGCTCCAAGACCAACCATTTTTCCAAGGATTTGACTACCCTGATGTGATGCAACACTTCAAACTGATGAACACAACTCTAGGAATGGGGCTTCAGCTGCAAAACTTTCAAGAACAATTACTTATTGAGTTCAGATTATTCTCTTATTTTGGGCAAGAAGGGATGCTGCATGCTGTATTGACCTACCCCACAAGGTATTAGAATAGATGGATGTTCTAGTCATATAGAATGCCATCAGACCTCTTGATTAAAGGACTTTTACTAATGTTGGATCTAAACTGGGAAGAAAATGGAAGTCTTTAGTGCGAAAAATAATTTAAAATTTATACTACCATAGTGCACAGAGGGCCCAATCATAACTGGAGCCTGGTTGCACTAGGCAATGTCCAAATGAACAGGAAGAGAGTCCGTGTTCAAGAGAAATTACAGCTTCAGGAGGACTTTCAAAAGTATTTTTTATGACAAGTAGAAGTAGAAAAAATACATTGGATACTATTCATTTGTCAGGGGATCATTATAATTTTAGAATAGAATTCCAATGTGAACATTGTATATAATACTAACATCTAATGTAGAGTATTATATATATAAACATATAAATTAGCCATTATTTTTGAAAATTCATGGAGGATTGGTGAGGTTTCAGAGACTGGAGAAAGACATAGTATCTATCTTTAAAAGGAGAAACAAAGAGTATCCAGGGGATTATAAACCAGTCAGCCTAACTTCAATACCTGGAAAGATATAGGAACAAATTATTAAACAATCCATTTGTAAACACCCAGAGGATAATAAGGTAAAAAGTAATAGCCAAAATGGATTTATCATGAACAAATCCTGCCTAACTAACCTAATTTCCTTCTTTGACGGGGTTATTGGCCTAGTGGTAGGGGGGAAGCAGTAGATGTGATATATATTTATTTTAGTAAGGTGTTTGACACAGTCCTATATCACATTCTCATAAGCAAACTAAGGAAATGGGTCTAAGATGAAATTACTATAAGGTGGACGCACAACTTGTTGAAAAAATGTACTCAAAGGGTAATCAATGACTCACATCAAACTGGGGGGTTGGGATATATCTACTAGGATCCCACGGGGGTCCATCTTGGGTCTGGTACTGTTCAATACTTTCATTAATGACTTGAATAATGGAGTGGAAGAGTATGGTTATAAAACTTGTGAATGACAAGTTGGGAGGGGTTGCAAACATTTTGGAAGACAGGATTAGAATTCAAAATGACATTGATAAATTGGAGAATTGGTCTGAAATCAACAAGATGAATTTCAATAGAGACAAGTGCACAGTACTTCCAGTACACATGATTGAAATATTGGTATAGAAGGGGACAGCTTGCTCAGGAAGGAGCGGCAGGGAAAAAAGGGAGGAGATGATTCCTTATACATTAAAAATGTATACACTTGGACTGAGATTGAGATGGAAATAGGAGACAGACTTCTTGAAGGTCTCTGGGTAAGGATAAAAAGGGTAAAAAACAAGGGCAATGTCATGGTAGGGGTCTACTACAGACCACCTAACCAGGAAGAAGAGGTGGATGAGGCTTTTTAAAAAAAAGCTAATAAAATCATAGAATCATAGAATATCAGGGTTGGAAGGGACCTCAGGAGGTCATCTAGTCCAACCCCCTGCTCAAAGCAGGACCGATCCCCAATTAAATCATCCCAGCCAGGGCTTTGTCAAGCCTGACCTTAAAAACTTCTAAGGAAGGAGATTCTACCACCTGCCTAGGTAACGCATTCCAGTGTTTCACCACCCTCCTAGTGAAAAAGTTTTTCCTAATATCCAACCTAAACCTCCCCCACTGCAACGTGAGACCATTACTCCTTGTCCTGTCCTCTTCTACCACTGAGAATAGTCTAGAACTATCCTCTCTGGAACCACCTCTCAGGTAGTTGAAAGCAGCTATCAAATCCCCCCTCATTCTTCTCTTCTGCAGACTAAACAATCCCAGTTCCCTCAGCCTCTCCTCATAAGTCATGTGTTCCAGACCCCTAATCATTTTTGTTGCCCTTCGCTGGACTCTCTCCAATTTCTCCACATCCTTCTTGTAGTGTGGGGCCCAAAACTGGACACAGTACTCCAGATGAGGCCTCACCAATGTCGAATAGAGGGGAACGATCACGTCCCTCGATCTGCCTACTATGCCCCTACTTATACATCCCAAAATGCCATTGGCCTTCTTGGCAACAAGGGCACACTGCTGACTCATATCCAGCTTCTCATTCACTGTCACCCCTAGGTCCTTTTCCGCAGAACTGCTGCCTAGCCATTCGGTGCCTAGTCTGTAGCGGTGCATTGGGTTCTTCCGTCCTAAGTGCAGGACCCTGCACTTATCCTTATTGAACCTCATCAGATTTCCTTTGGCCCAATCCTCCAATTTGTCTAGGTCCCTCTGTATCCTATCCCTGCCCTCCAGCGTATCTACCACTCCTCCTAGTTTAGTATCATCTGCAAATTTTCTGAGAGTGCAATCCACACCATCCTCCAGATCATTTATGAAGATATTGAACAAAACCGGCCCCAGGACCAACCCCTGGGGCACTCCACTTGACACCGGCTGCCAGCTAGACATGGAGCCATTGATCACTACCCGTTGAGCCCGACAATCTAGCCAACTTTCTACCCACCTTATAGTGCATTCATCCAGCCCATACTTCTTTAATTTGCTGACAAGAATACTGTGGGAGACCGTGTCAAAAGCTTTGCTAAAGTCAAGAAACAATACATCCACTGCTTTCCCTTCATCCACAGAACCAGTAATCTCATCATAGAAGGCGATTAGATTAGTCAAGCATGACCTTCCCTTGGTGAATCCATGCTGACTGTTCCTGATCACTTTCCTCTCATGTAAGTGCTTCAGGATTGATTCTTTGAGGACCTGCTCCATGATTTTTCCAGGGACTGAGGTGAGGCTGACTGGCCTGTAGTTCCCAGGATCCTCCTTCTTCCCTTTTTTAAAGATTGGCACTACATTAGCCTTTTTCCAGTCATCCGGGACTTCCCCCATTCGCCACGAGGGGAAATCATCCAAACCACGGGACTTGGTGGTGATGGGAGACTTCAATTACCCAGACATCTGTTGGGAAAGTAACACAGCAGGGCAGAGATTATCCAGTAAATTATTGGAATGTATTGGAGACAATTTTTTATTTCAGAAGATGGAGACAGCTACCGGGGAGAGGCTGTTCTAGATTTGATTTTGACAGATAGGGAGGAACTGGTTGAGAATTTGAAAGTGGAAGGCAGCTTGGGTGAAAGTGATCATGAAATGACAGAGTTCATGATTCTAAGGAATGGTAGGAGGGAGAACAGCAAAATAAAGACAATGGATTTCAAGAAAGCAGACTTTAGCAAACTCAGGGAGCTGATAGGTAAGATCCCATGGGAAGCAAGTCTAAGGTGAAAAACAATAGAAGACAGTTGGCAGTTTTTCAAAGAGACATTATTAAGGGCACAAGAGCAAACTATCCCATTGTGTAGGAAAGATAGGAAGTATGGCAAGAGATCACCCTGGCTTACCACAAGATCTTCAATGATCTAAAAATCAAAAAGAGTCCTACAAAAAGTGAAACTAGGTCAAATTACAAAGGATGAATATAAACAAATAACACAAGACTGTAGGGACAAAATTAGAAAGGCCAAAGCACAAAACGAGATTAAACTAGCTAGAGCCATAAAGGGTAACAAGAAAACATTCTACAAATTCATTAGAAGCAAGAGGAAGTCAATGACAGGGTAGGCCCGTTACTCAAGTGGGGGGGGGGGGAGGGGTGGAATAACAACAGAAAATGTGGAAATGGCAGAGGTGCTTAATGACTTCTTTGTTTTGGTTTTCACCAGGAAGGTTGGTGGTGATTGGACATCTAACGTAGGGAATGCCAGTGAAAATGAGGTAGGATCAGAACAGGCTAAAATAAGGAAGAACAAGTTAAAAATTACTTGGACAAATAAGATGTCTTCAAGTCACCAGGGCCTGATGAAATGCATCCTAGAATACTCAGGGAGCTGACTGAGGAGATATCTGAGCTTTTAGCGATGATCTTTGAGAAGTCATGGAAGACGGGAGAGATTCCAGAATACTGGAAAGAGGCAAATATAGTGCCCATCTATTAAAAGGGAAATAAGGACAACCCAGGGAATTACAGAACAGTCAGCTTAACTTCTGTACCCAGAAAGATAATGGAGCAAACAATTAAGCAATCAATTTGCAAACATCTAGAAGATAATAAGGTGATAAGTAACAGTCAGCATGGGCTTATCAAAAACAGATCATGTCAAACCAACCTGATAACTTTCTTTGACAGGGTAACAAGCCTTGTGGATAGGGGGGAAGTGGTAGACGTGGTATATCTTGATTTTAGTAAAGCTTTTGATACTATCCCTCATGACCTTCTCATAAAGAAACTAGGGAAATGCAACCTATATGGAGCTACTATAAGGTGGGTGCAAAGCTGGTTAGAAAACCTTTCCCAGAGACTAGTTATCAGTGGTTCACAGTCATGCTGGAAGGGCATAATGAGTGGGGTCCCTCAGGTATCGGTTCTGGGTCCGGTTCTGTTCAAAATCTTCATCAACGATTTAGATAATGGCAGAGTACACTTATAAAGTTTGCAGATGATACCAAGCTGGGAGGGGTTGCAAATGCTTTGGAGGATAGGATTATAATTTAAAATGATCTGGACAAACTGCAGAAATGGTCTGAAGTAAATAGGATGAAATTTAATAAAGACAAATGCAAAGTACTCCATTTAGGAAGGAACAATCAGTTGC
This sequence comes from Natator depressus, assembly GCF_965152275.1. Classification (NCBI taxonomy): domain Eukaryota; kingdom Metazoa; phylum Chordata; order Testudines; family Cheloniidae; genus Natator; species Natator depressus. The sequence continues at coordinate 81,003,602 of NC_134239.1, forward strand.
ACACATAGAAAATGGGATATTACTGCCTAGGAAGGAGTACTGCAGAAAAGGATCTGGGGGTCATAGTGGACCACAAGCTAAATATGAATCAATAGTGTAACACTGTTGCAAAAAAAGCGAACATCATTCTGGAATGTATTAGCAGGAATGTTGTAAGCAAGAGACGAGAAGTAATTTTTCCACTCTATTCCACACTGATTATGCCTCAACTGGAGTATTGTGTCCAGTTCTGGGTACCACATTTCAGAAAGGATGTGGACAAATTGGAGAGAGTCCAGAGAAGAGCAACAAAAATGATTAAAGGTCTAGAAAACATTATCTATGGAGGGAAGATTGGGTTTATTTAGTCTGGAAAAGAGAAGACTGAGAAGGGACATGATAACAGCTTTCAAGTATGTAAAAGGTTGTAACAAAGAGGAGGAAGAAAAAATTGTTTTTCTTAACCTTTGAGGATAAGACAAGAAGCATTGGGCTTAAATTGCAGCAAGGGCGGTTTAGGTTGGACATTAGGAAAAACTTCCTAAATGTCAGGGTGGTTAAGCACTGGAATAAATTGCCTAGGGATGTGGTGGAATCTCCATTAGTGTAGATTTTTAAGACCAGGTTAGACAAACACCTGTCAGGGATGGTCTAGATAATACTTAGTCTGGCCATGAGTGCAGGGGACTGGACTAGAAAACTTCTTGAGGTCCCTTCCAGTTCTATGATTCTACTTAGGAAGGAAAATAAAATACATAAATACAAAATGGGGAATAACTGACGAGGCAGTCATACTGCAGAAAAGGATCGGTTGAGAGCGGGGAAGTGAATATGAGCCAACAGTGTGATGCAGTTGTGAAAAAGGCTAATATCATTCTGGGGTGTGAAGTGTTACATAAGACATGGGAGTTAATTGTCCTTCTCTGCTCAGCATTGGTGAGGCCTCAGCTGAAGTACTGTGTCCAGTTTTGGGCACCACACATTAAGAAAGATGTGGACAAATTGTAGACAGTTCAGTTTGGAAAGCAACAAAAATGATAAAAGAGTTAGAAAACCTGACATCATCTCAGGAAAGGATAAAAAAACAGGCCATGTTTCGTCCAAATTAAAGAAGACTAAGGGAGAACTTGATAACAGTCTTCACACATGTAAAGGGCTGTTATAAAGTGGATTGTGATCAATTATTCTCCTTGTCCGCTGAAGGTAGGGCAAGAAGTAATAATCAGCTTAATTTGCAGCAAGGGGAGATTTAAGTTAGAAAGTTTTTCCTAATATCCATCTAATAGGCTAGTTAAGCCCTGGAATAGGCTTCCAAGGGAGGTTGTGGAATCGCGGTCATTGGAGGTATTTAAGAACTGGTTAGACAAAAACCTGATGGGATGGTCTAGGTGTACTTGGTTCTGCCTCAGCATGGGGGATGGACTAGAAGAGGATACTTGAGGTCCTTCCCAGCCCTATGTTTCTGTGAGTCTTTTATTCTAAAGACAACAACAAACGAGTCTGTGTGCTGAATTCTGGTCATGCTGAACTGTTTATTTTGTTCCTTACCAACTAATGGTCTGAATCACAAACCAATAAATCCTGTGTATGAAAGTATGGAAACTATGTTTGTTATATAGGGCCTAATGCTTTGAAACCCTTAAGGCAACTTCTAACTTCTTTTTTTTAAATGTATAATGTGGCTCACTGAACTAAATAAAAGCCATACTAATTTAAAATGTGCTTTAGAATGAGAGTGCTATGGCAAATTTACTTAGGTCTTTCATAGAACGTGGCCATAAACCCAGTGGATCTGGCCATTCCCCAACGTTGAGGAATCCTCTGATGATTTAAGGCTGCTGTAGCGGCTCTAACTTGTCTTCCCTTCTACCCACGCTATAGAGATGTGACAAGGGGAGAAGGATGTGGCTGTGTCATCTATGTACCTCAGCAATCCTCAGCTGCCAGGGCCTCTCTATTTTACACCACTAATCAGTCTCTTTATGTGTAAGGGCAGCAGTGCCTAATTTAAAATTTGCTGGTGCAGATTCTGAGTTTCCAACACTTTTTAGACTTAATACAATTAAAGTGAAAGAACTTGAGAACACTGGGGCTCTCCACTGAAGATACTTGGGGAGGATCACAGCACCTTTGCTCTGTATTTGCTTTATTTCAAAAAGGCCCCTGCTTCCTGATGTATGGAGGAACTTCGGTGCTGGTGTCTTATGTGCTGCCAGCCAGAGTGCTGAACTTAAGTCAACACTGCAGCTCCTTTACGCTAGTGACAGGAGTGAGTCACCTTTGTTTTTAATTTCTGTTGCAAAATTGCCTTTCTTCTGGCCTAAAGAAAGATTAACATGTTAAATTTTTGGTAATCATGATGGATATTAGTGCTGTATTTATGTGTATGTGTCACTGAAGAGCAACAAACATTGTTCTACCTGGTTCAGCTACATAGACCATATCACTCAAAGGAGTATTGGTGGAAAACAGACCTGAAGTAGTACAGTTGGGTGACTGACCTCTCTACATATATATAAACTTATAAGACCAAAGACTAGAGGTGGATTTGAAGGAATTTTTTCATGTGTAGATTTTTGGTTTTATCAAGTTTACTTCTGATATTTTGTTCAACAAACCTGTTGCAGTCTGGGAAATCATGCTGAACTCTGTATGCTTCATCTCTGTCCCACACGCTAACCCACAGTCATAAATATAATGCACTTATTTAATATATTTAGAAAAATGCAAGGATTATTCGTATTTTAAAATAGACTTCCTCAGAATAGTATATGGCAGAAAAGTTAATTGATAAATTGCATTAGCTTCAAATTTGGTACGTGAGCAAAGAATCCTGCCTCTTCAATCCTGTAAAATGTATTAATGTATCAAATAACTCACATAGTTGATTGAGCTGTTTTAATTCTGAGGGGTGTCAATGCGCACATTAACTTTATTCAGATTACCCATTATAGTACCTACCATGATCCCTGGGAGAAATCCATTCATACACTGAAGTTCTTCTCTGTTCTCTTGGAATCATGCAGAGTTTTCCTGGATTACACAGGGAGGCTCATGAGGTAGAGGTACGTGTGTTCTCTACCTTATATTCTGCCCTTGTTTATGATATGCAGTTATATTTTACATATGTATTTAGTTCAAGAAAGATAGCATATAAAATTCCCACATGATTTAGTTCTAGTATTTTTCCAGCTGCATATTACCAAACTTTATTAAATTTGATGAGACAAGGTCATTAATGATCATACTTCTTATAGGTCCTATTGAGAGGGAGTGGGGAGTTGTTCATTCCATATAACTAAAGAACTTAAACTAACCCCTTATTTTTAAAATCAGGATTCAGCCCAAATTGGAATCCCCACACAAGGAAGAAGGCGAGTATAAATGGGGTGTGTCTTTGTAGATTTAGGACCCTCCAGGCTCCACTGTCACCTCCTTGGCCCCTCTTGGGTTTACCCTAGAAGCTACCCACCCTGGATGTTGATTGCAAGCTGATTAACAACCTTTTCCCTGACCTTTTTAATATAATTTTTCCCCTATTAATTGCCAGCCTTCGTTCTTATTAGTCTGTCGAAGATACTGTGTGGAAGATGAAGAAAACCACTAGACACTCACTCTGCCAAACTCACCCAGAAGGAAAAATTCCTTCCTGAGCCTAAAAAAGGTGATCTGGTCAGACCTGCAGCTAACACAGAGATGCAGTTCTGACACTACTTCACGTGTGAAGAGTGGGACCGCAGTCAGTGGCCAGATGGCTACTGCAGGTTCAGGAAAGGCTTAGATGACAAATGGGGAAGGAGGGGTGTCATGAGTCAATGAGTTTCCTGATCCTCCCAGGGGAAGGACAGATTGCATGAGCCATTCGCCTTCCTGTTCCTCCCTGGCCAATAAGAAGTATGGGGAATAGGGAAGTGGTTCCACACTCCTCATCCCATGACAAGCCCCCATGGGTGTTCTGGACATGGGGAAAAGATCTAACTACCATAGGGTGTGTCCTCCTTCTCCTTTTAGGACCCTTGTTGTTCTGAGCTAACAGCCCTTCCCACACCCAAGCTGAGACTGAGTGAGCATGTTGTGTTGTTCACATGAGTCCCAGATCAGATTCTGACTTTATACTTGACAGAAGGCTAGGAAACCAGGTGTACTAAGGAAGGGGGTTAACATTCATGAAACAATTATAGTACTGATATGGGATCATTAAGGAAGATTTGAAAATGTTTTATTTTTTTATATAATTAATTGTTTTCACTCCCAGATATTAAAATGTTTTTAAAAGAAACTCAGAGCACAAGCTTGGAAAAACAATATGCCAAATCCTTCCCTGGTGTAATGCCTTAGTGAGATAGAGCAAGGATAAATTGGGCACTGAAACATCCAGTGTTACCATGGAAAATGTGTAGAACATACAAATGGTAAATAACATATATACA
>NC_134239.1:84278010-84305510 GCF_965152275.1 Natator depressus
TGTGAGGGGAGAAGAGGTGCCCCACAAATGTTTACCACTGAAAAGTTACCTTCAAACCATATATTAACTGCACAGCAATATTTACTCTAAAACAGGGTCCGCATTTTTATATATATTAGCTCTGCTAAAAGTAGGGTGACCAGATAGCAAGTGTAAAAATTTGGGACGGGGGTGGAGGGTAATAGGTGCCCCCAAAATTGGGACTTTCCCTATAAAATCAGGACATCTGGTCACCCTAGCTAAAAGGCTATAGTCAGTGAGCCTATTTGAAAAAATATACAGAGTCTGATTAGGGGTCTGGAACACATGACTTATGAGGAGAGGCTGAGGGAACTGGGATTGTTTAGTCTGCGGAAGAGAAGAATGAGGGGGGATTTGATAGCTGCTTTCAGCTACCTGAGAGGTGGTTCCAGAGAGGATGGTTCTAGACTATTCTCAGTGGTAGAAGAGGACAGGACAAGGAGTAATGGTCTCAAGTTGCAGTGGGGAGGTTTAGGTTGGATATTAGGAAAAACTTTTTCACTAGGAGGGTGGTGAAACACTGGAATGCGTTGCCTAGGGAGGTGGTAGAATCTCCTTCCTTGGAAGTTTTTAAGGTCAGGCTTGACAAAGCCTTGGCTGGGATGATTTGATTGGGGATTGCTCCTGCTTTGAGCAGGGGGTTGGACTAGATGACCTCCTGAGGTCCCTTCCAACCCTGATATTCTATGATTCTATGTTGTATTAGAAATGGTATGCTGTAACTTGCAATGGTCGAATGCAAATATAAACATGCATATAATTATATCAGTGTGAGGAATAACAGAACAGATGTATACCCTAGTTAAGGTAAAATGTGTAAGTAACAATCGCTAAAACCATTAAGGATGTGAAGTTTCCTCTTTCATTATGCGTATGAAGTGGAATTTTGAAACATTATCAATGGACTTTTTTACTAACCATAATAGATGGCTGCATTTAGTAAGACGTAGAAAAAACTGTTTGAAGATTCATCCTGAGGTTTTTCGTTAGTATAAATGCTGTAGATATTACTCACCAATCCACAAACCAAACTTGCCCTAAATAAACAAGGGTTGGAAAAAAGTGTTTGGTCTCTGGATTCATAAATGAAATCTAAAGCAATTGTGCAGTAATGTACTGCTCAGAAGTGAAGCTTTAAACAGGTTTATTACACATCCTAGCCACTGCAGCAATCCATTATGGTTAATAAAATAGTCTGCTGGTGATGTTTCAGAATCCTTTTTCATAAACAGAAAGAGGAAACTCCAGACACTTTGCCGTAATAGTCTGCTTGGCACACACAAAATCAACAAATGTTGATTAGTTTTAAGAACCCTACAATATATGCTATGCTTCAGAACCTTTGGTTATCCAACCAAATTCCATTAGAATTTAAGCAAAATTTATTCTAGGAGACCACCACTGACTGTAGTATTGTCTATGGTCCTGATCCAGCACCCATTGATCTCAAAGGAAAGACTCCCATTGACTTCAGTGGGCATCTGAATCAAGCCCTTTATTATCAAAACTAAACAGAAATGAAACCAAAGTAGTACTGACAACCCTAGACATTTTTTACAAAATCATGAGATTGTCTTAATCTTTTTCTTTGCCTTCTGCTTTTGAACCTTTAGAGTTCAGATTTTCAGGCTTCTCTCTGCAACAAGGAGGCCTAGAAACTTCTTTAAAAAAATAAAAGATGAGATTCTGTTGTAGTCACATGGCTCCAGAGTCTAGGGCTTTAAGGAAAACATGGACTATTGAGAGAGTCGCAGTAAAATTGTGAGAGGTGGCAACACTGGAAAAAGTTAAGTTCACAGAGCTACAAATATTCAATATAAAAATACAAAATATAGAGATGCAGAAGGTAAACTGCTCTCAGAAGCTTTGTTTGGGACCATTTTAAAATAATTTAGAAATGGGGCTTCTACCACATTCTTTGGGAGACCGTTTCAAAATCTAATAAACGTCACTGCGGTAAAATGTTTCCTGTTGTCTTGCCTCAGCTTTTCTTTGTTCATCATCTATCTCTTTACTCCTTGGACATTATCACATTCTCAGTGTCATTTGTGACTTGTCATTTGGTCAAGCTATATGTCCTGGAGTAAACATTCCAAAAGGACAGACGCATGACCTCCCTTACCTTTTTGCAGGCATAATTTGTACCTGCATTTTTGCAACTGCTGGTGCAAATCAGGGTATTTTCACTTGCAACCACCTGATTTGCATCTGCAGTCACATAGATGTATAATTTGCTGGTGCAAAAGGGAGTTTTTAATCTTTCCAAATAACTCAACCCCCTCCCCCCAGGCTTTTAAGCATTTTTATCACTTTTCTCAAATTCCCTTAGATCTATGAGCATGTTTCTGGATATAAGGTGACCAGAACTAAAGGCATTCTGAAGCTGGTCTTACCAGTTCTCTCAGCTACTGCCCCATGATGTGAAACTTCTGGATAGAAAGCACATTTCTTTCTTCTGCCCTTGCCATTTTACATTACATACATACATCTAACTTGTGGTCTACTGTCACCTCTGGGTCTTCATTAAAACCTGTTCTCTAGGTGATGGAAAAATAAGTGTCAAAGATTTTCTTCTTTTGCATTCTCCAACTGATGGTTGGCTCAGAGAGGAATTAGTGTAGTGGCTAGGGCACTTACTTAAGATCTGCCACAGATTTCCTACATGACAATGAGCAAGTTGCTTAGGCACTGATTTTTAAGCTATTTAGTCCTTAGTCCACTCAGTGTGGCAAGGCCTAAGAGAGAGATTGCTAAGTCCCATTTTCAAAAGTGACTTAGGCATTTAGGATAGGAATGATAGGGTATATCTACACTGCAATTAGAAACCCACTGCTGGCCCACGTCAGCTGACTTGAGCTCATGAGGCTTGGACTAATGGGCTGTTTGTTTCTGTGTCAGCCTCTTAGCCTGAGCCCCATAATTCTGTTTAATTGCAGAATAGATAGACCCTCAGGAGCCGAAGGCCCATTGACTTTTAGTGGAAATTTAGACTCCTAAATGCCTACGTCACTTCTGAAAATGAGACTTAGACTCCTGCATCAATTAGGTCTTGCAATGGTGACTGGAGCAATGCCTGAATACCTTTTCAATTTCTAGGCTTTAGCCTCTCTAGACATTGATTCTCTCTCTCTCTAAAATGGAAATAATAACCCTACCTGCTTGGGGTGTTGTGAGGGTAAATACATTTAACAAGATTGTGAGGCATTCAGTGACTAGGATAACATGGGCCATATAAATACCTCAGACGAGGTAGAAACAGAACAAGTCCTGATTTTAGAGTAACTTTAATTAAGGAAGAGAAAGTTATGGTACCTCCAGAGCCTTAGAATGTTGTTCAATGGTTATGTCACAAGTACAGTGAAACCTGTTTAATAAGTCACCGTTTTTTGTCTAATGTACTGGATGACAGCATAACATAACCTGCTCAGTTAAAGACCTTTAGCATTGGGCCTCAACTTCTCAATTCAGGTGGAGCAGCTTTCCTAGTGGCTGGAAATATGTTTAATAAGTGGCTGCTTAATACAGGATGAGTTAGTTTGGGAGAGAGGAAATCCCTTGAAGACTAAGATATTGCCTGCAGTTAATGCAGGAGACCACAGATAGCAGATGGCCATAAGTACAGGTTTCACTGTAATCTTTAACTGTTCCCTGTGAAGATTATCTCACCCTCTCTTCCTCATGATTGTCTCATCTTAGTGCCTTATAAATTGGAACAGCTCTTAGCAAACCTCATTAATATCCCCTTAAAGGTAGTCTGTCTTTTGCAGACTGAAACAGCGACCTTAAAAACAAGTTTTAGTTTTTAATTAAATAGACTACATTTTAACAGTTATGCAAGCCTCAGGTGCATCTCAATTTGTTGTTGTTTCTTCACTTGTGTATGCTATGGAGCTCTTCTGCTCTCAGGGAGATTTTATATTCTGTGGTTTGTATATGCTGGATTTAGCGCTTTCTTCCAGTGTATTGGGACAGTTACAACAGCTCTTGTCCTTTGTGTAGTTTACATTTCTATTTGGCAGTGACTTATAATTTGTAGGGTATTTACAGCACAAGCATACAGAAGTCTCAATGACATTCTCAATTTCCAAATAATAAATTTCCTAATATCTTGTGATATAATTAATAGTAAATACTTCTCTGGGATTTTTTTATTCAAAACTGTAAATGATATAATTACACTCACAACTAGAGATAATAAGATTGAGTCCATATTAAAGAATATAATACAGTTTTAGTGAGATGCTGTGGAAATGAAAATGAATAGTTTATACATTTGCCAACATGTGAAGCTGTGTCTATCTTGGAAGAGTTGTTCTGTGTAGTAGTTGTAAACTGTCCTTTCATCTGGTTATCAAGGTTTAGTTTGGTGAAAATCACCAGTTTGTTTATTTTAAACTAAAGAAAATTCATAAAAATGTTTTTCATAAGAGCTTCAGTGCAGTCTGTTGAAATATTTGTTTTTAAACAGCAGTCTTTATTCCCCTTTTTGAGGATACAAGAAAACAGGACCTTTTCACCTTTGAAACCGGCGTTTCCATATTATTCATGCCAGTCTTTTCTTGCTAATTTTATGATTATAATGAGGCAGTGGTGCGCTAGTTAGCACAGGCTGACCTTCTAATTGAAAGGCTGTAAATTCAGTCTCTCTGGCCAGCACTGGCAGAAATTTAAATAAATAGGGCTGCAAAGTCCTTGTGATGGGCTGGCCTCTTGACCAGGGGGCTACCAAAGTCCTAGTCATTTGTCATCTAGCAATGCCTTGTAATTTCTGTGTGTTAACTACCTGACTCATTACAAATCATGATTGTGTACAAAGCACAATAAGCGAGGAGAGGATTCTTTTACTGGTTAAACTGAGTATTAAGCATTTGAATGTCTTTAGCATCTGGCAAGCTGCCTTTTAACAAATATTTCCTAACACAGAAATAAGAGAGGGGGTGGTATAAACCATAGCTCTGGTTTGTCTACTCTATATTTTAAAAACTAGCCGTGCAATCACATGCCGTATGCCACTTAATTTCCAGATCATGGTAAAAGTGAGAAGCTGGCCAGATCAATTCAGTGATAACTTATGTCTCTTTATATCAACCTTTTGTTGATCATAGCTCTATTGTTTATGTATGTTTTGTAGTTTTGAAAGAGAAAATAATATTGGTTTAATATGAGATTTCCTTTCTGATGAGCACTTGGGATTGGTGCTCAGATACTACTGTGATAAGGGCCATATAAGTACCAAGTTAGATGGGTGGCTAGTTATCTGTAAATATGAGCAAATGTGCAGTATACACTGTTTTAAAGAGAAACAGCCCATGAAACTGTGGCAGCACATATCTCTATACATAAATAAATATCTGTTAAGATCATAATGTAGGTGCTTGACACATGTTCACTGAAGTTCGTAACGTTAGCTAATACTATATTAGTAATAACTAATAAAAGCTGGTAGTCTGGTATTTTATGAAGCAGCATTCTGCTGTCAGTGCCATGCATCTTTATCATGAATACGTCATACAGACAATGGAAATTTTCCATATCCTTTAAAGTTTTGCATTCTGTATATTTGGTTGTTCGACAAATAGAGCAAGCTTTGCCGACTTCATTTTCATTCTTGGCAGCATGTTTTTATCATAAGGCAGATAGTCATTAATTTACAGAATCAACGCTGGGAACAGCTTTTGTGATCTCATATTAAATTTTCCCCTGAATCCGCCCCTTGGCAAAAATTACTCACATCGTTAAAAAATATTTAATTAGGCTGTAGTTTATACCCAGCTCACTGGGGAAATGTTGGAATTAATATGATTTGCATGAATTCTGTTTCTCTTTTTCTGTTAGAGATTAGTTTTGAATTCAGTTCAGAGGGTCGCTGACACTGCCAAGGACTCACAATCGTGAAGGTCAAACAGGTAGCAAATACTTCCCTTGGGTAGCTTCCCTGAAAAGACAGCTCAAAATTGCTTTTAATTATGGGTTACCTAAAAGGCCACTTGCTGTTTTTATTTTTCAACAGATCTCTGAAACATTATGTGGCTTGAAGTTTTAGGTAGACCACTTTAGTTCACATCTAAAACAACATACCCAAATGACATGTTTTATTTTCTTTTCCTTTTCCTTTGTTTAATTACCTAAAGAATATTTTCTATAAACCTGGGATTTCTAGTAGCAGTTCCTTTAGTGGAAATAAACTGTTTTCACTTTTAGTGGGGTTTACAGAAAATTTGAAAACACATCAAAGAATATTTAGGGAGGACTGAGTTATGAGTCAGTTTCCTTCATAGCAATGCATGTACTTGCTTAATTATTCTCCAGCAGATAAGATACAACGTTTAGTTATGCATTCTCTTGTTTGTGATTTCAAGGGTTAGAAAAAACCCGGGGGATCTGCAATTCTGTGCGTTTTTAAAAGAGAATTTAATGGAATATTTAATTAATCTAATCAATCAATTAATCTCTGTTACGTAAATGTTGAAATCTAATTCTTCTTCACAGCTGTATCAATAAAAAGAAGAAACGAAATGGCTGCCCACTTATCAGGATAATGGGAAACCATTACAGACACAAAGAGAAAGTGAAATTGTATTAGCTCTGCTGTGCTAGCAGAGATATTGCAATGTTAACAAAGTACTCTCATATGTAGGACAGACCACAATATGTCCAGTGTGGTCATCTGATGTGCAGTCTATTTCAGAAGCTCATCCATCAAGTGAATAGATGAAATGTAAGAATAGTCCCCAAATCTTAGAGATTTAAAACCTGCATAAATGACAGAAACTTAATATACTTTGACAATTAAAATGTACCATTAGTTTAAAAAAAAATCCCATTAGACAGTGCCTTGTAGAGTTGACTTTTACTTTGAATTCAGAAAATCCAAACCATTTGCTTTACAAACTATGTACAGACCGCACCAAGCTACTGACTAACCAACTGTTGATGAATAAATATTTATATATCAGGTGATTTATATAGAACTCCTATCAGCATTGCAAAGGTGAGAGTCAATTTGACCCCCGTTTCTAAAACTGTAAGTCAGTCCAGCCTCTTTAGAACTTGGAACTTTGCCAGAGGTATCTGCTGCACCGATGGCAATTTAATTGATAACAATGCAGATGAAGATTGTTTCATGCACAAACTCATTTCCAAAGCACTCTTATTTTTTCCCCTTTTTCCAAATACTCCCAAATCCATTTTGTGAACCTCATGGGTAGAAGGGAAAATTAAATTGCAAGTAGCAGAGCATTTGTCTTATACAGCGTCTGTTAGCAGGTGTGTATATATATATTTAGATAAGTGAGCTTTTATGGCTTCACTGCATAAAAATACATACGTGGGTGTTGTGCAGTTTAGTAAAGAATCTTTTATGTAAAAGGTGGGAAATATATAGAACACATAAAACCACTTTGAAAAGGAAAGTAGAAGATTTGTATAGATGTTGAAATATATGTTTTATGTACTGGGCTACATACTGTATACTAAATTCAATGTGATCTATGCATCTAAACTTCCATAAAACTCTGGAAGTGTACAGGATTGGGTTACATATACTTAACTACAGATTGTACACATGTACAAATATGATTTTATTGGCACCTTTTTGATTACTACAGCAATAACCAGATATTTGCATCAAGGTCTCATTTAGATTTGTATTTAATAACACCATAATAGCCTCTTTTTATTGCTTTCCTACAGTAAAAGGAAAAAAAGGGGAAAGAAGAGAACTGGCAAACTTTAGCTGCTTTTGAACCCATTTTCATGCCTTTTAGGTTCAGCAAACCACCATTTCTTTAGAGAGGCACATTTTTCATTTGAATATTGGCATGTTCATTCTTCTGTCCTCTCCCAAGATCTAGTTCCCAATGATTTTATATTACACTGTTTTTGGCAAGGAAAGGCCACAGCTTTATTTGCAGCACAAAATTGTCCAAATACAGAAGCATTAATTATGCACATTATGTACAAAAATAATACTGTTAACCTTGCCAGCAGGCAGTCTTCTCAGTCAATGAATAACATCCTTTTCCAGCTGTGGGGTATTGAATTCTCTTGCATGTAGCAGATAGAAACACTGACTATTCTAACCCACAAAAGTATACTGCTTCAAAGTAGGCATACCAAAGGCTTCCAGCTTTACCTAATAGCTACTGAGAATGCCAGTGCTATTCATTTACCAATATCTCTTTCTCTGTATATAAAGAGAGAGGTCTGCTTTCCCCCTCCTTCCACACCCCAATTATCCCTTGTGAAGAACTAATCCCAGTGAAGGCCAGCAGTTCCGCATAGTAACCTGAGACCGTGCTTCTCTTACATAGTATCATGGATGCCCCTCTTATACGCGAATACAGGAGATAATAGTGTATAGATTTCTCAGTGAGGCACCACACGTGCACTGCGGGTATTATTAGTAATACACTCTTATTTGACTAGGGTTTGGCCAGATTCCTGCAGTAAGTTAACATCTTTGCCTTGTCCAAGTCCATATTAAAAGTGTATCACTGAAACAACTTATTGGATACCTAGAACTGAGACACCATCACACCTGAAAGGCCGTGGCCATTATCTGATTCTGTTTTATAACATTGCTCTGTTTGTGTCTATAGTGCCTTTCATGCATAGCTCTGAATTGCTTTTCAAATACTAATTAAGCTTCAGAGCAATGATGTGTGCAAGGTAAGTAGTAATACACCCATTTAACATGTGGGGAAAGTGTGGCACAGCAAAGTTATCTGAGATGTGCCTACTGCTACACAATAAGTTAATGTCAGAGAGGGGAACAGAACTCGGGAGTCCTGACTTCCATTCCATTATTATGTGATTAAGAAATCCATTTCTAGCAGTCCTTCTCAGGCCTGAATCTACCCGATTTTCATGATCAGGAGTCTTATACAATCCTGTATTTTGTAAGTCCCAACTATACACCTGGAATGGCCAGGCCATTGTTAAAGACAGACCGTCCTTAAGAATCTAATTTCTTAAATGCCCTTCAGAGACTGTACTAACAAATGAAAGAAGGTGTCAGAATGAGCTGGGTGACACAGAGAGGAGACTGTGGCATGGACACTCAGCTCTCATATTTCAGCAGAGTAAAATATTTCCTTTCCTCAGGTAAAATCGGAGTTGTGTTGGCGCTTTTCTGATTTTTCACAGTGAGCACTGTTTCTCTTCGGCACATGCATTTCTGCTTACTTTTTACTTCTGAGTTCCAGTCCTGCCTTCTCCATTCCAACTTTGTTTGATTTCACGATAGAGGCTAACAAAACCAACTGCTCACAGTATTTCTTGGCTTGTGCCTTTAAACATTTTTAGTCAATAGAAGGGAAAAGTGAAGAGTTGTTCTGTTCTGTCCTGTCCTTTATGAAGAGCTTATCTCTTTGTTTCTGTCATTCTGTCTCTCATATTTGTATATTGTGTATAAGGAGGTGATACCATGTGATAATTTGGAGAGGCTTTGGAATGGGAGCAGTAGGGGTTAGGGTTCTGGACCCCCAGCAGCTTCCTTACACACACACACACACTCCCCCCATTAGGACTGATGCATATGGACACTGAAATTTAAGCTTGTGTTTGCTGTGTGATTTAAAGACTTATAGATGAAATAAAAGGGAAGATGAGGAGGATGGAAATCTAATGTCTTAATCCATTAAGCAGCCCCACTAGATTCACAAAGGAGTAACTTGCCCTGGAGAAAGAATTGAGCTTATGGCAGCTGGAGATTCTATATCTATATATAGGGCCCTACCAAATTCACAGCCATGAAAAACGTATCACGGACCGTGAAATCTGGTCTTTTGTGTGATTTTACCCTATACTGTACAGATTTCATGGGGGAGACCAGTGTTTCTCAAATTGGGGGTCCTCACCCAAGTTACAGGATGGTCGCAAGGTTATTTTGGGAGGGGTTGTGGTATTGCTACCCTTACTGCTGCGTGGCCTTCAGAGCTGGGTGGCCAGAGAGCAGTGGCTGTTGGCGGGGTGCCCAGTTCTGAAGGCAGCGCCCCACCAGCAGCAGTGTAGAAGTAAGGGTGGCGATACCATACCATGCTGCCCTTACTTCTGCGCTGCTGCCTTGAGAGCTGGGCAGCTGGAGAGTGGCAGCTGCTGACTGAGGGCCCAGCTCTGCAGGCAACAGTGCAGAAGTAAGGGTGGCCATGCCATCCTTACTTCTGTGCTGCTCTGCTCTGAAGGTAGCAGCAGTGCAGAAGTAAGGGTAGCAGTACCGCAACCCCCCCTACAATAACCTTGGGACTTTCCCCCACGCCCTTCCCCCACACACACACACACACAACTTCTTTTTGAGTCAGGATCCCTACAATTACAACACTGTGAAATTTCAGATTTAAATAGCTGAAATCATGAAATTTGCAATTTTTAAAATCCTATGACTGTTAAATTGACCAAAATGGGCCATGGATTTGGTAGGACCCTGTCTGGAGAGAGAGATAGAGACCTAGATTTAACAAGATGCATGCCAGATCATCACTCTGATTGCTTTGCTTATGTAATCTCTTCCCAGCACTGTCATCACCCTGCCCTGTCTTCTTTTTGTGGTTTTAGAGTCTGGGCTCTTCCTGGTGGAGATCATGTCTTATGCATTTCACAGTGCAATGGGATCCCATTGGTGACTGGGCCCATGGCTGTTCCTATATTATAAATAATAATATGGCTATAATTATAAGTTAAATGTAATTGTGCAAAAGCCAAGTCAGTG
Organism: Natator depressus; assembly: GCF_965152275.1. Classification (NCBI taxonomy): domain Eukaryota; kingdom Metazoa; phylum Chordata; order Testudines; family Cheloniidae; genus Natator; species Natator depressus. The sequence goes on from NC_134239.1 coordinate 84,288,740, forward strand.
GTCACATATTAGCAAATTAGTTCTTACCCAAAGCACGTATCTTATGCAGCTTCTCTTGTGGCCAAATTTTTGGACAAAAGGCGTTTTGAATGATGAAGAATTGACCTGTATATCTTTCTTTTAAGGCTATTGCCTTTCACTTTCACACAGCCCCTTCATTGCATGGCAGAAAAGGCGGGAACTCATCCATTCTAACGACTGGGTTTCATTTCTAAATTAATCAATTAAATGGGGAGAAAAACACATATAGGTAACTGTTGTTACTCACTTAAAGCCATTAGACAAGGTGGAACTGCCAGTTGTAAATTCAAGTAGGAAACTTACCTATCACCTTTGATATTGCAACCAAGGAAGAAACAAAGTCAGGCAAAAAAAAAAACCCAGAATGTTTAATTAGTTCAGATGTATAAAATTGTGTTGTGTTTGATCTTACCTACAGAAAGATAGCAAAACAAGGCCCAGGATTAGCAGATACTGGGTGATACCCTTCTTTAGGTGCGGGAAGGAGTCTAATGTGTTAAGGAAACTGAACTGATTTTCCTTATGTGGAAACGAAATTAATGTTTACTAAATATTAATTGAAATAGACCATTTAGATATAATCATAGTTTCACCATTTACCAAAACCACCTGAACCACTTGCTATTCCTATTCTACTTGATCTGTCTCTTGCCTTTGATACCTTTAACACTTTAACCTCGTGCTCTACTTTCTCTGGGTGTTTGCAGCTCTGTTCTTCCAAATACCGTCATATCACTGGCCACTTTTTCTGTATCTTGTTTGGTAGGTCTTAATCCTTCTCTGCCCCTGCTAACATGCCTTTGGGTTCAGCCCTGGATCCCATCTTCCCCCATCCCTTACATATAGCACTGTTATCTGTTCCCAAGTTTTCAGTTGGCTCTTTTATAATTTTGGCTCTCAGATCTACCCATCTACCTCTATCCAGTCTTGCATCTCCAACTGTCTTTCAGACATCTTGTCAGGAATCATCACCTGCAGCAGAGGCTGTTGGGAAGTGAGGCCTGCAGCAGAGCCAGTCCCTGGGCAATCTAGCACATGCAGCTGGCCTGTAGTAGGCCATCTGATTGGTTGGAAGAGTGAGCAGTTCAGCAGCTGCACAAATCATTTGCCCGAGGGCTGCGATAGCTCCTGCCCCTGCCTGGTTCCAGCCTTAGACCCAGCCCTGCTCCTGCCTGGCCTCCCTCCTAGGGTTGCCAAGTCTCTGGGATTGTCTTGGAGTCTCCAGGAATTAAAGATTAATCTTTCATTAAAGATTATGTGACGTGATAAAACCTCCAGGAATATGTCTAACCACATAGCAACCCTATTCCCTCCACGTAACCCAGTTCTGACACTCAGGTCCAATTTTTGACGTCGGACTTTAGCTCTGACCCTTGGCTCTGGCATCTGGCTTCTGAATCTGGTTCTGATTCTCGACTCCAATTCCTGACCTCTGACTCCAGTTCTGACCATGGGCTTCAACTCCGGCCATCTGAGAGTATGTCTACACAGCAGTTAGACACCCTCAGCTGGCCTGGGCTCACAAGGCTTTTTAATTGTGGTGTAGATGTTTGGGTTTGTGCTGGAGCCTGAGCTCTGGGACCCTCACCCCTCTCAGGGTCCTAGAACCTGGACTTCAACCAATGCCCAAATGTCTATACTGCCATTAAACAACCCTTTAGCCTGAGTCCCGCAAGCCCAAGTCAGTTGGCACAGGCCAGCCATGGGTTTTTAATTGCTGTGTGGACATACTCTGATTCCAGTTCTGACCCTAAGCTTTGTCATCTGGCTTCTGATTCTGGTTCTGACCCTACGCTCTGATTCCTGTGACACTCTGACTGAGGCTGTGGCCCTGAGCTTCAAGTCCTGGCTACTGACTCCTGTTCTAATCACTAGGCTGATTCCTGCTCTGACCATTGGGTCTGATTCTTGCTCTAGCCACTAGGCATGACTGTCCACATCCCGGTCACGTGATATCTGAGCCTGGATTCCTTGCTGATATCTCAATCTAGTCAAAACTGACATTCTTCCTTTTTTTTTTTTACTAATCCAGATGATAGATGCTATAAAGGTTAGATGCAGTGGCACCCTTTAAAAAGTTCCAACTGTTTGAAAGATTGTACTAGCTCCAGAGTTGTTCCCTGTCTTTAAAATTGGGAATCACATTACAATGGATAGAGTCTTCCAAAGTGCTGGAACTTTTTGATCTAAGTCTGTTCTGTACTAGTGCTGACTGCTGTAGAAGTGCATGTAAATAAGAATCTTTCGCCACTTCCTCCCATCTCTCTCACCACTTAAAATCCACTATTTCCCACATGTCCGAAACTCACAATCTTTGTTTCATTTTTGTCTCGTCCTTTTGTGCCATACCTCCACACATTCAGTCTTTCACTAAGGACAGTTGCTTCATCATCTGACATCAATACAACTCATCTTTCCTTTCCTTTGCATTCCCGCTGCTAAATCCCTTGGTCATCTCTCACCTAGATTACTGTAACTCTCTGCTGTCTGGCCACCCTGATTCTCACCTTTCCCCCTTCCCTACTTCTCCAAAATACCACTGTTCAAAGAGAGTTAGCCTTCCTGCTGCCACTCTGACCACATCACTGATCCAGCCATATCACCTTACTATTTCAATCCTTTGACTGACTTCAATTTTTTACTATGTCAAATTCAACATCCTGTGTAATTTATAAGTGCCTACATCTCGCCTCTAATTTCTTTTTTCAATACTCTCATTCCTTTCTCTCCACAGTTCCCTTCATTTCCTTCTCTCATTCTTTGCTGTGCACTTCCTTTCATGCTACCTCCTACACTTGGAGCAGTCTTGCAGTTCTAGTCTGCCCAACCACCCTTCTCTCTCATTCTTCAGATCCTCCCTTAAAACTCAGTTGTTCCCTGAACTCTTTCTGTGTGTTCTCCCAGTGATCTCTCAACACTCTCCCTTACGTGAGTAATTGTCCTGTGTTTTTTTTTCTTGTCTCTGTTAAATGATCAATTCTCTGGGACAGACATTTCTTTTATTCTACTGTATGTTTTATAAAGCACCATGTACATTGCAATACTGCCTAGATTATTATTAACAGGACAAATATAAGGACATTTAAAAATCTGAAGGAAATAATCTTAATTTACAGAAAAAAGCAGCATAAAAAGTATCTGGGTATATGTTTCCTCTCCACATTTTGCATCCTGTATCATTGCCTTTCAAATGTATACATTTCTGGCTGCTAAAAGAAGGAAAGATTGCAGAGATGAGATAAATAAATAAAAGTTGAATATGAGGATATCAACTTCATCAAATCTCTAAACTATTTTTAGAATAGCATTGTGTGGGTTGGAAGGTGTTGGCTGCGTTGTTTACAAGGCCTTTGTATGATAGTCATTATTTCATGCTCCTAAGGCTTATTCTATAATGTTTTGCTTATAGTATTTTTCTTAATTGTATCCTTCATTATATAAAGTCAGGTCTTTACCATATGGTTCATTCAAATAAGTCTTGTGTGTGTTCAACTTATATATCTGCAGGAATTGCTTGGACTTGTTTGTAAGTGTAGGAAAGTGTTTTTCCATTTACTTGAGCGTTTATAGACATTAAAACATAAATCTTTTAAAATACATGTATTTATTCTGTCTATTTTTGACAAAATTGCTTTACCTGTAATTTGAAGGGTAGTGCAAGCAATACCCATTTTAATGAATTCTTTCTAACATGAGTGTGTTCTGTGGGTTAGTCGTAAAAAAATGTGTATCTTAAAAGGTCTTAGAAATGTTTCAAACATTTGTCCTTTTTTTTTTTACCATGTCTCAGATGGAAATGCATCTGTGAATCTGTTTTTTGTTTGTGTTTTCACAGAACCACATTTGCATGCCCCAGAAAAGAATCAATATTACGAATGAGAAATCTTCCAAAAATTCCTTAATTATACATCTGTGTATCGACATGTAATATTTCGTGTTTCCTCTGATTTTTTTGCTCCTTTTAGCTGACACATGAGGACTTTGAAAGGAGTAAAATCAGCAGAGTAACAGGGAAATGCATGCAAAGTTGTTAAATGTGATGGCAAAATAAAAAAGCTTCAGTCAGTATGATCAGGTTAAAAAAAAAAAAGACAGCCAGCAAACTGTCTATCATATGATGAAATTTGACAGTAGGGATTATGGCTTTGATGGACCAGAACAGCTAATAGAAGAAGCTGACATTTTTGAAACCCTGCTAATTAAGGGTTCCTTCCTTAATATTAAAATAAAGTCTTTGTCTGGGTTTTATGGTTGGAGAATCAGGTGTTTTCATTAATATATGCCAGTCAGTCTTAATAAGCTTGGAGGGCAGAGGAAGTTATTATTGAGTGACCTTCTACAAAATAAGCATGTTGCTAAGGGCTCTAACCCTGCCCTGTTCAGACTGATGAATCTCATTTCCAATGCAAAAGCTTCACAAGAAATCCAAGTATTCTCTGTGCAATCACAGAAAATAATCCTTGTGTCTCTTGTAATGTCCAGAATTGCCACTTACTATACTACTACTGTACAATGAATATTACAATACATATTATTTTTCTAGCACAATTGTCTACATTTCTGAATTGCCAAGAATGGAAAAACTTATTGTGAAGACACTTGTATTGAAAAGTCAGCTCACTTTAATACTTCTCAAATAGTTATCTACTCCGTTCATGAATTATAATGCACAGAATACATCTGACAATACTAGCTTTGAAAGAGATATGTCTATACTATTACATATTCATTTTCAAATAGATTTCAAACAGATTTTAAACCATTCATTGAAATTCATTGAAATGATAAATTCACAGTTGGATTTTGATTGACTCTTAATCTAATTTTACATGTAATAAGTTTTCATCTTTGTGTAGTATTTTTGCTTTTCTGTTGTTTTTTCAAGCTTAAATGAAAGGGCATGGTAGTCTTCTAAAGATTCTTCTCATATTTGCAGATAAAAATTAGAAAATGAGCTGGTTGACCAAATGAAATCACTGAAGCATCATAGCTGCTGGTGATGTGTCTCACATCCATTCTGCGTACACTGTTCTGTGTAGAAAACAAATATCCCAAGACTTCCTGCAGATATTTATTAATGCTTTGTGACTTCATTTATTTTCTCCTGTTGGGTCAAGTCAGTTCTCTTAATGGTTCTGTGAGATGCCTACCCACAGTAAATACAGTAGATAATAGATGAAAATCAAAGCAACACATCGAGTTTACTGATACTGTGATAATAAAACAATATGGCTAACAAGTAGAAGTCTCAGAGTTGGGAGAATGTATAAGCTCTCAGGTCATTCAGTGAATATCTAAATTTTGAGTCTCTAATAGAAGACAACCCAGCTGCATTATGTTTATAGATGCTAATGATGGCAAAGCAGATGGAGCTGCTCTTTTAAAGATGCAAACAAAATATCCCTATCACAATCTTTACATTATTTGGTAAAACCCATTCTGAACAAGTTCTTATTAACCATGGTAACCATGCTAAGATGCTGTCAGAACTTACAGCAATAGAAGTAAACATACATACATACGAACATATACACTTGTATATCACTAATATCATTGCCCATAAACGCATTGTGGATCCAGTGAGACAATTCAAGGCAGTGCAGTACCACAGCCAGAGTTGATGTTCAACACGTAAGACAGAACTGAGGTCTTTTTGGTTCATTTCTTGTGGCTGTCTGGGGAGGAGTTATAATTCTTCAGGGCATTTTTACAGACCACATATTTGCAGAGAATAAACCAAATGTCCTGTAAAACATCCTCTAAGTCAGAAAAAGGCCCCCTATCCCAGGCAATGTATGAGTTATTTCTGAATGCCGATTGGATGCCACATTTGAATACAGTAACAAATATTTAATCCAGTTACTCTAAAAAATCCTTTGAAATGGTTTGAATATGAAAGGCTCTCTGTACAACTGTCTTTTATTCCCATAAAATCAAAGGCAACTATGCACTTTGGACTTACTATACTTGTGTTGGATTTATATACTTCAAGATTGAAATTTTAGGCTCTTTTAATCCCTTATTTTTTTTTAAATAGAATTAACTTAATTTTACTCCACTTCCCTATAAGCAACCTAACATTCTTATGAAGAGAAAAAGTAACACGCACACAGCATTTTTGTGTCAGAACCTAGAAGGCTGTCAAAATTACAATCGTTGTGGGTCCATTTTATCTATTTAAAATGCAGTTTTGTGGGAATTTTAGATGGTCTGAAGCTTATATAATATTAGCGGATAGATATGAACATTACAAAAAACACCACTACAGTTTGTTCTAATTAGCATCTTTGTTGGCAGTCATGGGCCATGGAGAGTGAACTACCATCTCACCCCTATTAGTGGTCCCTTCACGTTGGGTTGAAGCAGATTGTTGGAGCACATGGAAAACCTGTACTGCTATTCCTGTTCTGTGTAGAAAACAGAGGACTTCAGACTCTACTTTCACTATAAAAATGTTTTTAAAGGTAGAAGAAATGCAAGGTATAGTAGTTGAAGAATCTGAAATGTGGATGAGACCTTGCTCTTCTCAAAGAAGTTGGACTCACAACTTGTGAGTCAATATATTATAGAATAGTTTGTCCTATTTTATATTTAGAGCTCCATGAATTATTGTAAAACAGCCTGGTCCAACTCAAGTTGAATCTGATGGCAAAGCTCCCATACACTTCAGTGGGAGTAAGATCTAGCCCTCAGAGAGAAATATTCCATTCCCATCCTGTTGGCACTGTTCTGCAAAATAGCTCAAGAGCTTTGTTATCCCCTCAGCAGTGTTTCTTGTAATGCCTTCTATGACTCATCTAAGAACCAATATTAGTGCTCATTCACCAACAAGAACAAGGAAGAAAGCAGAAATTATCATCTTTATGCAGAAATCAATATTCATAAATAAAATAGCCAAAGTCACTTTACTCGAATACTGTAAATGCTATATTTTTACTGTAAATGAAATCAAAACAAGGTCATTCTGTTTTACTGCTGCAAAACAGATGGAGAAATTCATTCCACCTTTTGTTAGATTTGTTTCTGTCTGCAACCTCTTCTGGTTAAGAATAAAGGGCTACTTGTGAAGGAGGGTGAGATTTATATTGCAGCAGAAGTCAACAAGTAGTCTCCAGTTCCAAATGTTCTGAGTGCTGCACAAGACAAGAGTTATGGCAAGGCAAGGGTGCTTCAGAATGTTGGAAATGGACTGCAGTGATTTGCTGGCACTAGGGTAATGATTTATAATTGGGATAAGTGTGATACCGGGATTGAAAATCAAGCAATGTCAGCTCAGCTTGACAAATTGAAGCCCCAAATCTAGGGTCAGTTAATATGTGTTTAGATATCCATTAATTAACTGACTACAACAGCAATATATGAAATGTGATTCTTGCACTAAAAGTCACACTATAGTGAGAGATCAGAACACATTGACATGCTGCAATATGTCAGCATTCTGCTAGTCATTATTATACAATATAAACTTAGTTAATTTTTAAGAGCCAAGCACAATTCATACCAATTGAGAACATTTTTTAAAAAAATATATAATAATGCAATAAGCAATGATCATTTCTTAAATGCAGGGATAAATGGCCACTTTGAGTAGCAGGAAGAACATAGGTAAGCAGGGCTTTGGAACTGTGCTCCGGCTCCGCTCCAGCTCCGGCCAAAAACCTGCAGTTCCACTGCTCCAGAGCTGCTCCACGCTCCAGCTCCGGGCTCCACTCCAAAGCCCTGTAGGTAAGTAACTGTAGCAACAGCCAGTGATATGGACATTCTGTATTTGTCCCACTTTTGGGATATGAACAGATTCTTGAACCCTACAACAGTCTTGCTGTACAGTATATCAATTCTTGTGCAACAGGAAGTCATTGGATGATGTAATAGTTAATTACAAGTTGCCAACAGGCATTTCTTTGTAGATAATGTCCAGCTAGTCATGGCTTGCCTAGCTTCTGGCCTTTGGTGAGAGTCTCAGGCTTCCCATCCTGTTCTCTGACTCTCCACTCAGCTGTTCATGTTCCTGTCTTTTGGGTCATCAACATCTTCCCCTGGCATCTTTACCTCCTATTTCCTGCAGGTGGCTGCTTTCCCTTGGCTGCAGGATGGTGCCTAATACTTCTTTTTTCTCCCTCACCTTGAGATGACTGCCACTTAGCGTAATTACATCTCTTGGTTGCTCATCAGCTTCTGCTCTGAGTGGCTTATAAGTGAGGAATGATCTAAGATAGTGAGTATCCTGAGTAGCCAGCTGGAGAGAACTGAACTAGACTACAGCTGTATCTCATCTGTCCCTCACGGGCACCTCAGGAGACTGAATGAGCGATACAGGATTAGAGAAGGAGAAGATTTTAGTGGCAGGAAGAGATATGGGTGCCAAAGAGAGAGAAGCCTCTCAAATCTCCTGCAAGAGAAGACAGTTGTGCTGCTCAGCCTTCAAGATTTCCTGTTAGTCTGAGCAAGGTTTCCTCTGAACCCAACGCATTCATATGTGTGTCCACTCCAGAGTGCCTTACGTATCCAAGGTGGTATGTACATAATGAATATAATAGCAATAATTCAAATGAAAGAGTGAGTGGGAGCCGTGGGCAGAAGTGGGATATTCACTTCACTCCTCTCTCTGATCAAGGGAAAAGGGAATCAGAAATCTTCTCTCGTTCCCATGAAAGCAGGAGGAACATTTATTTTATTGTTCAGTTTTGTGGTATACCAATGTTTTGAAAAATAGTTTGACTGTGAAACCTGAACCTCCAGCAGGCTCATCCTTCCTCCCTAATTATTAGGCTTGAATTTCCTTTTGGTGTTAAATTGTTTGCTCCCTTCCTTTTACTCTGAGAGGGAGCTCCAAAATTTTAAGGCCTATGCAATATAAAACAGCTTTTTGTTCACCTACTAAAATTAGCAACATTCTAACTTAATTTGCCATTGGTATTTAAGGTACTCCCATCCCCACACAACCAGAGCCTTTCCCAGGAAAAGGCCACACGATTACATCCAAAGAATTCCCTTTGCTGGCTGGCATAGGGGTTTGGAGAGGCTTATACATAGAACTCCCACCCCAAGTGTCACTCATTTAAGTTATATCTGTAGTTGCAAAGAACCACCCTTGACATCCTGGTTCAACAGCCAGAGGAAATAGAAATAAAAATATTATAGTGAGAGTTGAGCTAAGAGAAAGTAAGAGCATACGATAGTAGACAGGCATCCTAAGCAGTCTAGCACCTGATGACAGTAATAGCTCTGTTGGATAGCCTTAACGCTAATGAATTGAGTCAACTGCCTTCGTCTTCAATCCTTGACCCAGTTCCTACAGAAAACATCATCACTTCATAGGGAGGTGCTAAACATTTTATATTCAGGCCAAAATTTTCAAAAGTGAGCTCTGATTTTCAGTGCCTCAGTTTTTAGGTGCCCAACTTTAGATGTCTCAAGTTGGGCACCCAAAATCAAAGGCTATTTTTGAAAATGTTGGCCCTAACCCGGGAGGAAAAATTAAAAATATTTTTTCATAACGTTTCTCAAACAGTAACTTTTAGGGTCTGATTCTCCTTTCATACATTGGTTTCAATCAGAAGTGACTCCACTGAAGTCAGTGGCATTACACTGATGTAAAACCAATGGAAGGGACTGAAGAAGTTGCTAGTCTCACAGACTATTTAGAAAACTATGCGAAATGAGTTTGGCAATGGACCCAAACCACAAAATTTACTTTTGGATCAGGTTCACGGAGTGCTATGACCTGGGGTTAGGGTGGAGGTTGGGCACAGGTTAAATGAGATAAGAGCCAGGTACAAAAATCAGTTCTGAACCTGTTTTTAACCCCAATTCAGAAGCATTTGGGACCAGCATTTGGTTCAGAACCCATCTGGTTTATTGTTTGCATTCTAAATCATAGTGAAAAGGTGTCCCCATGGCAAAACTCCATCACCACAATTGACACTATTTGGGCCTTTATTGGTTGTCTCAACAGAAAGGCTAGGGACTCAATAGGTGTGAAACCTTCGTTGTCAGAGATGGTCTCTTCTAAGTCAGAGCTGTGGAATTATGTGGAGAAGCCTGTCTACTACTACCGCTTCTGTCCTGTGGAAAAATGAAGGACCTCATCTCCAAAGTTGTTAACCCAGCATCTTTCGTGATCACTAAATAAACTTGAAGAGCAATTTAAAAGGCATGAGAATTAAGTCTTGATTTCACTGTTCTTGTTTATTTACAAATGTATTTTCATTATTTCTTCAAACGTTCATAAGAAGAAAAACAAAGGCTTTAATGAGGCAGTAGGGTGTGTTCCGTAAATGAACTGAGCATCAGCAAAATTTATTAGAAAGTATGTGGAGATCTGCCAATCAAATCCAGGGAAATTCATGGACATTCAGACATGGAACTGGTTAGCAGTATGTCAATAGAATGGGGTTCTGTTACTCCCAGACCAATTTTAGAAATTGTGTGAGTGCTCCCTTTCATTATAGTATAAAATAGAAACAGGCTTTACTATGACACTGAACTGAGATATGTATCACCATATTTCTCCTTTAAAAAGTTATTTAAACTAATCTCTTAAGGAGTTTACACTCAACTGTCTATTTCCCCATCCATGCTGTACTGTACGTGTTCAGTCAAAGAAGATGTACTGTAGCACTGAGTTGCATAGTTACTATAATGCTGAGGTTATTCAGCATTGCTCACTACAGAGGGCCTAGCAAACTATATTGACATGCCTGCTTGATGGATGAGAAGACTAATTAGACTCTATTTCCTTTCTGCCAGCAGGATATGATGACTCTGATATGGAAAAGTCAACTGAAATGTTAATATATTTACATTTTTCACCAAACTTCTAAGTTGTAAAATATATCTCAGATATGTTAGGGTAATAATGAGGATTTTATGACATATCAGGAAAAGAGTCTTTAAAAACAAAACCTATTCCCCTCAGTGAATAGACTGGGTGAGTATAACTGGAGGTTATGGCCTTGGTGCCACAAAATACCTAAGCACATACTTAACTTTAAGCAAGAATTGTCCTATTGACTCTAATATTTGTTGCATTGGGGCCCTTGGGAACAGCATTTCATTTACAAATACTGTTTAACAAGGTATGAAAGGGATTAGAAAAAAAGTTACTAAACCAGCATTTTTGTAATAAAGTATCTCTGTTTTTATTTAAAGTTGCACCACTAAAAAGAGATACCAGTCCTGATTCTTTGTTCATTTAATTGATATAAATCTGGGGTAGCTCTATTGAGGTCAATAGGGCTACACAGTTGTAAAACCAGCATTAGCAAGAGAAGAATCTGGCACACAGTATGCACCTCTATAGCAGGTAGAGAGTCACATTCAGTAGTTACTGTTTAGTCAATCTCTCCCCCCCCCCCCCCAGATACTACATAGTTTCCACACACATTTCTTATTCTCAGTATAGGTAATGGAAAAACTATATTGTCTCAGAGGATGGATTTAGACTGTTCTCAGTGGTAGCAGATGACAGAACAAGGACCAATGGTCTCAAGTTGCAGTGGGGAGGTTTAGGTTGGATATTAGGACAAACTTTTTCACTAGGAGGGTGGTGAAGCACTGGAATGCGTTACCTAGGGAGCTGGTGGAATCTCCTTCCTTTGAGGTTTTTAAGGTCAGGCTTCATAAAGCCCTGGCTGGGATGATTTAATTGGGGATTGGTCCTGCTTTGAGCAGGGAGTTGGACTTAATGACCTCCTGAGGTCCCTTCCAACCCTGATATTCTATGATTCTACTGTGTGGTAACTGTTGGCAAATACTAATTTCTTTTCATGGTGACTACTCTATATGAATACCAACAAACCAATCAGGGTAGTGTATGTATATAATACTATCTTTCCTGCTGCATACTTCATAATTATGGATGTTAGAAAGCACCCATCATCAATCTTAGTTACTGCAGAATGTGGTTATTTGCTGCTATTGGTCAAATGAAGAGATGTACAAAGATTCTGACATAATGCAACTTGATTTTCATGGAGGTATTTTTGTATAGGAAGTACTGAGAATGGCTGGACTGTAAGCCACTCGACACTGTCCATTCCACAGTGTTTTTATTAATGATTATGTAAGTAACAACACAAGGCACATGGCGACACTAGAAGCCCATACCTTATGCTTTCAGCCATCCAAGAAACATGAATATCCAGCATAATCACATAATTTTCACCCACCAAAAAATGGACTGCTTTTCTTCCTTCTCTGAAGCAGTGGATAATTTAAAATGACCTATCCCGCATCCAGCAAGCTGACATCCTTGGCAGTAGCAGTAGTTAGAAGTAGGAGTAGTTAAAAGTTACTGGCAGAAGTCCCGATTCAGCAAACCATTCCTATTCAGCAAAACAGTTAAGCATGTGCTTAAGTCCCATTGACTTCAGTGGGGTTTCATGTGTTGCCTGATTTTAGGCGGTTAGTATTATTATTTTAGATAATACGGGCCAATTAATCTGATCAGAACCTAATAAGGTTCTTGTCCCAGAATCAGGCTACACAGAGTTTGCAAGGACACTCACACTGAGACAAATGTAGCCTTAAACGCTTTTATTGAGAAAAATGGATTAGTAATCAAATGGTAAAAGAATCAGAGTTACAAAGGCAATAATATTGTTCTAGAGATACATGTGATATTACGTACTATAAAGCTGTTGATTAATATACTCACACCCTTCCTTGATAACCTGGTAGTAAGAGACAAAGGACCAGACTCCCCTCTGGCATGCCAAAAGAGTTCAGATCCAGGTTCCTCAATTCTTGAATGGGAGGTGCAAAGCTTAGGAGGAGCTGCGAGCTATAGAAGACTAAAGAAGTTAACTTAGAGTTTTACATAACTAACTGCCTTAAAACTTACAATTGAGAACGAATAGACAAAAGATAATAAACAAAAAACTAAAAACAAAGAAACCTTGAAGTTTAGAAGCTGAGAAGCTTCCTTGGCACGGTGGATCTTATAGAGCTTGAGCACCTGAGGCTTCCTTCTATGTCTGAACTTAGTTTCCTCACTCACAAAATGTTGGGGTACACTTACTCCATAGGCTGGTGTATTTGTACGTATTGATAGCATATACATACATATTAATGACATTAGCTCATTCTCACATCTGTTATTTCTGTCTTAACCAGTTATTTCAGTTCTTTCCAAATTGTGGTGTACCTCTTAAGTACAAAGACGGTATGAACTTAGGTAGCCCTCCTATACCACCTAGCTTCAGTGCATCTTTTATCTATCTTTGTTACAGTTTACAACCATATATAGACCTTGTGCTTTAGCTCATCACCACTATCTAAGTGAAAGGTCCCAAACATACGTACCCTAACTTAGCCTTAGCTCAACATGCAGGATATGGCCTATAGGTCCCTTGCATTACAGTTAATACACACTCCAATATAAACCTATTATAATAAAACCAATAGTCAAACCCATAAGAAAAGATACATAGCCAAGCAAGCAGGCTAGTCCTATAGGATACACACCATATGCTTAACAGTTTTGCTGAATTGCAGAATGCTGAAAGTGCCATTTTCTCAGCAGTATATAGCAATAGCCAACAAACTCCAAAAGACTGTACAGAGTTACCTGCAAAAAGTTGTAAATGGAACCATTTGTAGGGCAAACTTTAGTAAGCATGCCCCTCACCCTGAAGCATTTGTTATTCCCAGAGCCCCTATAGATCTGAGGAGGGGTATATAGGATAATGACAAGTCCCAACTTGTGCATTTATATGGGATCGTCTCTGTCTGATATATCCCTTGAGAGTCTGTATTTATTAAACTGCAGGCTGAAATAAAGAATGCTGTTAAACTGTCTCTTCTAGATATTGGGTTGTTCAATGGCTATACACATTTTTGTCAACTAGGGTTGCAATGATTTTCTCAGGGATTTTTGTTCTCGTTGCCATGAAGATGTAGCATGTCCATAGCCTTAGTTTTGAAATATTTCTGATCCAACTCAAGATTGGCAGTAATAGCAAAAAGAAAAAAGAAAAGGAGTACTTGTGGCACCTTAGAGACTAACCAGTTTATTTGAGCATGAGCTTTCGTGAGCTACTGCTCACTTCATCGGATGCATAGCATATCGTGGAAACTGCAGAAGACATTATATACACACAGAGACCATGAAACAAAACTTCCTCCCACCCCACTCTCCTGCTGGTAACAGCTTATCTAAAGTGATCATCAAGGAGGGCCATTTCCAGCACAAATCCAGGTTTTCTCACCCTTCCCCCCCCCCCCCCAGACACACATACAAACTCACTCTCCTGCTGGTAATAGCCCATCCCTCTTTGAAACCTCTCTTTATAATGCGCATGATAATCAAGGTGGGTCATTTCCAGCACTAATCCAGGTGTTCTCACCCCCCCCACACACACACACCCCTCCAAAAACCACACACACAAACTCACTCTCCTGCTGGCAATAGCTCATCTTACAATGTGCACAGCAATAATCCAAGTTTAACCAGAACGTCTTGGGGGGGGGGGGTTGTAGGAAAAAAACAAGGGGAGATAGGCTACCTTGCATAATGACTTAGCCACTCCCAGTCTCTATTCAAGCCCAAATTAATAGTATCCAATTTGCAAATGAATTCCAATTCAGCAGTTTCTCGCTGGAGTCTGGATTTGAAGTTTTTTTGCTTTAAGATAGCGACCCTCATGTCTGTGATTGTGTGACCAGAGAGATTGAAGTGTTCTCTGACTGGTTTATGAATGTTATAATTCTTAACATCTGATTTGTGTCCATTTATTCTTTTACGTAGAGACTGTCCAGTTTGACCAATGTACATGGCAGAGGGGCATTGCTGGCACATGATGGCATATATCACATTGGTGGATGTGCAGGTGAACGAGCCTCTGATAGTGTAGCTGATGTTGTTAGGCCCTGTGATGGTGTCCCCTGAATAGATATGTGGACACCACCCTATACCGGAAACCTACTGACCGCTATTCCTACCTACATGCCTCCAGCTTTCACCCTGACCACACCACACGATCCATCGTCTACAGCCAAGCTCTGCGATACAACCGCATTTGCTCCAACCCCTCAGACAGAGACAAACACCTACAAGATCTCTATCAAGCATTCTTACAACTACAATACCCACCTGCGGAAGTGAAGAAACAGATTGATAGAGCCAGAAGAGTTCCCAGAAGTCACCTACTACAGGACAGGCCTAACAAAGAAAATAACAGAACGCCACTAGCCGTCACCTTCAGCCCCCAACTAAAACCCCTCCAACGCATTATTAAGGATCTACAGCCTATCCTGAAGGATGACCCAACACTCTCACAAATCTTGGGAGAAAGGCCAGTCCTTGCCTACAGACAGCCCCCCAACCTGAAGCGAATACTCACCAACAACCACATACCACACAACAGAACCACTAACCCAGGAACCTATCCTTGCAACAAAGCCCGTTGCCAACTGTGCCCACATATCTATTCAGGGGACACCATCACAGGGCCTAACAACATCAGCCACACTATCAGAGGCTCGTTCACCTGCACATCCACCAATGTGATATATGCCATCATGTGCCAGCAATGCCCCTCTGCCATGTACATTGGTCAAACTGGACAGTCTCTACGTAAAAGAATAAATGGACACAAATCAGATGTTAAGAATTATAACATTCATAAACCAGTCGGAGAACACTTCAATCTCTCTGGTCACGCAATCACAGACATGAAGGTCGCTATCTTAAAGCAAAAAAACTTCAAATCCAGACTCCAGCGAGAAACTGCTGAATTGGAATTCATTTGCAAATTGGATACTATTAATTTGGGCTTGAATAGAGACTGGGAGTGGCTAAGTCATTATGCAAGGTAGCCTATCTCCCCTTGTTTTTTTCCTACAAACCCCCCCCCAAGACGTTCTGGTTAAACTTGGATTATTGCTGTGCACATTGTAAGATGAGCTATTGCCAGCAGGAGAGTGAGTTTGTGTGTGTGGTTTTTGGAGGGGTGTGTGTGGGGGGGGGGGGGTGAGAACACCTGGATTAGTGCTGGAAATGACCCACCTTGATTATCATGCGCATTATAAAGAGAGGTTTCAAAGAGGGATGGGCTATTACCAGCAGGAGAGTGAGTTTGTATGTGTGTCTGTGTGGGGGGGGGGGGGGGGGGAAGGGTGAGAAAACCTGGATTTGTGCTGGAAATGGCCCTCCTTGATGATCACTTTAGATAAGCTGTTACCAGCAGGAGAGTGGGGTGGGAGGAAGTTTTGTTTCATGGTCTCTGTGTGTATATAATGTCTTCTGCAGTTTCCACGATATGCTATGCATCCGATGAAGTGAGCTGTAGCTCACGAAAGCTCATGCTCAGATAAACTGGTTAGTCTCTAAGGTGCCACAAGTACTCCTTTTCTTTTTTCTTTTTACGAATACAGACTAACACGGCTGTTACTCTGAAACCAGTAATAGCAAAGTATATCATAACGATTTTAGTAATCCAGTGCCTCAAAAAGAGAAATTAATAGCATTTTGGTTTCATTTTTGAACTTTACAAGTATGTCAGTGGTGTAACTAACACATCCATAGCCTATCGAAAAGACACAGGTTTATTTACAACACCTTTAAAGACTATTTTACAGAAAAAAAATCTTGTAACTCCTTCATCAGACTTTTCTTGGAAAAAAGCCTTAATTGTATGTACACACATAACATCTCATTCCCCTTGGCGAATGCCAGAATGACCCGCTGTAACAAAATGTGGGGGATTGTGAACCCCTGCTCTTACCCTTTACGTGATATCCATCACGG